>NC_089847.1:138622830-138732551 GCF_035609145.1 Eleutherodactylus coqui
AGTCTAGGATACACGGCCGTATCACGCAGGAGCAACATCGGTGGTGGCGTGAATGGTGGTGCTCAGGAAATGGTTCTGACAGCTGCGGATTTCTGCATCTGCCCCTTTAAGACCAACATCTGACTCGGCTGGTCAATTCCGCGCGGTGTGAACCCCACCTTACAGCAGCGAACAGATCTCATGCACGCTGCGGAATGTGAAATCTGCAGCATGTCAAGTATAGCAGCAGATTTTTTGTGTGGATTCCACCTTGCCCAATGGGAGGGGGGATTCTGCGCCGAAAACTACCAGAGGCCAAACCAAAACCGGACATACTGCGTATAATTTAATGTGACCAAAAGTCGCACAAAAAATATGCTTGTCTGAATACGGTAATGCAAGTAAATTGGGGTTGAACACTGTGAATGATGTGTGTAATACGCAGCGCCAATGGGCCAATGAGACGAGCCGCTAGTCTAGGGCACTACAGCTGCAGTGATTGTCCGCTAGTCTAGGGCACTACAGCTGCAGTGATTGTCCGCTAGTCTAGGGCACTACAGCTGCAGTGATTGTTCGCTAGTCTAGGGCACTACAGCTGCAGTGATTGGCCGCTAACGTGTTTCCTCGAAAATAAGACAGTGTCTTATATTAATTTTTGTTCAAAAAGGTTTAACTTTTTTACATGTATAGCTGCCTGGACACTATTTAAATTGACTTTTTAAATTAACTGTTAGCAGGGCTTAATTTTGGAGTGGGGCTTATATTTCAAGCATCCTCAAAAAGCCTGAAAAATCATTTTGCATCCTCAAAAATTCAGGAAAATCCTCCTATGTCTTATTTACAGGGGATGTCTTATTTTCAGGGAAACGGGGTAGTCTAGGGCACTACAGCTGCAGTGATTGGCCATTGCTGCCCACATGAGCAGTGCTGACCAATCAGAGCAGCACGTCGTGTCAGACAAAGGGCTCACACCACCGTATTCCGGGTGCGCATTACACACACTTAGGCTATAATGCCCAAAATATGCCCCAAAGCGGGCGGCGCAGCCCTGGCTACCTCAGTGTAAATCAATATGGTTTTAGCACTAATTATTACGCACGTAATACACAGTCAAAATACGCTCGTGTGAATGAGCCCTAACGATGCAGACTAATACACAGACGGCATCAGGCAGTCAGAGAGGTGCGGCCATCTTGGTTTGTCCAGGATCGGAGGGGCGCTTTAAAGCACATCAGGCAAAGGCCGAATGTGGGATCGGTGGATTCAGTCTTTTGTCTTCTGGCATCATCCATTTCAAGCACAGAGGTTGGCTGTTGGGTGACTACACCCTATTGCTCTCTGTTATCAGGCTCGGGTGTACTATAGATCACTAGATACAGCTGGCTGCCCTGTAAGGGTTAAGCTTGCAGCTGCTGATGAGGATGATGAAGGTCCCAGCAGAGCTCATTGTGAGACCCGATAGAGCACATATCTATGTCTGCATCACGGGAATATCGAGAGCTGGCGCCTCCCGGAGGAGAACATGATGTCATGTAGTCGGATTGGGAATGAGTTCAGGTCGCTGGAGGTCACATAACCCTCCTGACCATCCATAATCATCATATAATGAACACCTCTGCAGCGTTCTATTAGACTACTACAATTTCTTATATTTTCTGCTTGCTGTCAGTGAATGGGAACATCCAGAGACTGAAAGCTGCAATAACTGAATGATAATAGAGCACATTTCAAACACCACTTGTCCTGCGCATTTCTCTGCTGAACGCAGACTAGCAGTAACTTCCCCACGGGTGCGTGCAAATTTGAACAGAAATTAGTCCAATGTTGTAAACGATTTCCGTGCGCACTCGTGAGTCTTCTGAGTCGTCTTTGGCGCGTTATACTTTTCACACGCATCTTAGGAAAAGAAAATCCGACCCACAAAACGGGAGGCGCAGGTGTGAAAATATCTAAAATAATCTGCTTCATTTCCATCTGATTTTGGACTGATTTTTTGGGGGATTCGTAAATCATATGTAAAAATCGTTCTTGCGAATATACCCCAAGGGTGACTTCCACCCAGGAGCGATAGTCTGCAGTGAATGGAGGCGAACCTCCTGTCTATGGCTGGCAGACAACGGAACAGTTGGAGCTGCTGGTGCTTGTTGGATGATCAGACGCTCCTCTCTACTGGTGGTCTGTAGGGGGCGTCCTGAGCCCGGTCACCTTGTGTGCCCCCATCCACTGGTCCCAACACCTCCTAACAGTCTGATCAGACGCTCCTCTCTACTGGTGGTCTGTAGGGGGCGTCCTGAGCCTGGGCACCTTGTGTGCCCCCTTCCACTGGTCCCAACACTCCCTAACAGTCTGGTCAGACGCTCCTCTCTGCTGGTGGTCTGTAGGGGGCGTCCTGAGCCCGGTCACCTTGTGTGCCCCCATCCACTGGTCCCAACACCTCCTAACAGTCTGATCAGACGCTCCTCTCTACTGGTGGTCTGTAGGGGGCGTCCTGAGCCTGGGCACCTTGTGTGCCCCCATCCACTGGTCCCAACACTCCCTAACAGTCTGGTCAGACGCTCCTCTCTACTGGTGGTCTGTAGGGGGCGTCCTGAGCCCGGTCACCTTGTGTGCCCCCATCCACTGGTCCCAACACCTCCTAACATTCTGGTCAGACGCTCCTCTCTACTGGTGGTCTGTAGGGGGCGTCCTGAGCCCGGTCACCTTGTGTGCCCTCACATATCCACTGGTCCCAACACCCCCTAACAGTCTGGTCAGATGCTCCTCTCTACTGGTGGTCTGTAGGGGACGTCCTGAGCCCGGTCACCTTGTGTGCCCCCATCCACTGGTCCCAACACCCCCTAACAGTCTGGTCAGATGCTCCTCTCTACTGGTGGTCTGTAGGGGGCGTCCTGAGCCCGGTCACCTTGTGTGCCCCCATCCACTGGTCCCAACACCCCCTAACAGTCTGCTCAGATGCTCCTCTCTACTGGTGGTCTGTAGGGGGTCCTGAGCCCGGTCACCTTGTGTGCCCTCATCCACTGGTCCCAACACCCCCTAACAGTCTGGTTAGACGCTCCTCTCTACTGGTGGTCTGTAGGGGGCGTCCTGAGCCCGGTCACCTTGTGTGCCCCCATCTACTGGTCCCAACACCCCCTAACACTCTGGTCAGAACGGCGGGTGGGGACAATTGTTTTTACGCGGCTATTTAGCCATAATGAAACGTCGGCAGAAAACCGTGATCATCTAAAGCTTTGGATTCCAATGTATTCGCCCCGAGGGCCGCGCAAGAATAGGAAATACGTGAGCGAATTATACGCTCCTTGTAAAGATAGGTCTCGCCCGATACACGCTGGCGGCTCCTATAGACTCCTGTGGAAGTTGAACAAAAAGGGAGGGGAGGGAGTTCAGCAGCGTCCAGCGATGCTAAAACATGAGGGGGGCCTCTATTTAGGCATTAGAAGGAATTCCAAGGATTTATGCCGATCGAGGGAAATCCAGGTGTGACGTATATACGCCGCACCCGGCCGCGCGACTGGACGAGAAAACGCTAATTGGGCTTCGGAATTGATTGCGTCCTTTCTTCATTTACGCGCCTTTTGGCCAACATGAGATGCATCTGCTTGTGTGAAGGAGCCCTGAGGCTGCTGTTAGCACTCATATAATGCAACGGCATTAGCAGGTTCAGCCCGGCAATTGTCGGGGAGCCAGGAGTGCCTCAGGCTCCAATCACAGGGGGCAGTGCAACTGCAATAAAAAATGCACCAAAAAGTGCATTTGCTAAACTGCGTGCGTTTATTGCGACATTTTACTACAGGGTTCCACCAACGCACTTTTTGGTGCGGTTTCTATTGCCGGTTTGACCGGAGGCTGACGGCGCGGTCACATGTGGAGGGATCGTGGCAGATTTTCTGTAGTAGAAATACGCAGCAAAAACAAGGCCGGATTTTGCCCTGTGAGCGGCGGGATGTGGCTGACGCATTCTTGCATGGATCCGCAGGAAGTGGCAGAAAAACATGGCCGAATATTTGTGGTTTTGCAGATTCTGTACAGAAGCCTCTGCGGTACGAGCTCACACTGCGGCTGCGGTCACACTGCGGTATGCGCTCACACTGCGGTATGCGCTCACACTGCAGTATGCGCTCACGCTGCGGTCACACTGTGGTATGCGCTCACACTGCGGCTGCGGTCACACTGCGGCTGCGGTCACACTGCAGTATGCGCTCACACTGCGGCTGCGGTCACACTGCGGTATGCACTCACACTGCGGTATGCGCTCACACTGCGGCTGCGCTCACACTGCGGTATGCGCTCACACTGCGGTATACGCTCACACTGCGGCTGCGCTCACACTGCAGTATGCGCTCACACTGCGGCTACGCTCACACTGCGGTATACGCTCACACTGCGGCTGCGCTCACACTGCGGTATGCGCTCACACTGCGGCTGCGCTCACACTGGCTGCGCTCACACTGCGGTATGCGCTCACACTGCGGCTGCGCTCACACTGCGGTATGCGCTCACACTGCGGCTGCACTCACACTGCTGTATGCGCTCACACTGCGGCTGCGCTCACACTGCGGTATGCGCTCACACTGCGGTATGCGCTCACACTGCGGCTGGGCTCACACTGCGGTATGCGCTCACACTGCGGCTGCGCTCACACTGCTGTATGCGCTCACACTGTGGCTGCGCTCACACTGCGGTATGCGCTCACACTGCGGCTGCGCTCACACTGCGGTATGCGCTCACACTGCGGCTGCGCTCACACTGCTGCGGCTGCGGTCACACTGCGGCTGCGGTCACACTGCAGTATGCGCTCACACTGCGGCTGCGGTCACACTGCGGTATGCACTCACACTGCGGTATGCGCTCACACTGCGGCTGCGCTCACACTGCGGTATGCGCTCACACTGCGGTATACGCTCACACTGCGGCTGCGCTCACACTGCAGTATGCGCTCACACTGCGGCTACGCTCACACTGCGGTATACGCTCACACTGCGGCTGCGCTCACACTGCGGTATGCGCTCACACTGCGGCTGCGCTCACACTGGCTGCGCTCACACTGCGGTATGCGCTCACACTGCGGCTGCGCTCACACTGCGGTATGCGCTCACACTGCGGCTGCGCTCACACTGCGGCTGCGCTCACACTGCGGTATGCGCTCACACTGCGGTATGCGCTCACACTGCGGCTGGGCTCACACTGCGGTATGCGCTCACACTGCGGCTGCGCTCACACTGCTGTATGCGCTCACACTGTGGCTGCGCTCACACTGCGGTATGCGCTCACACTGCGGCTGGGCTCACACTGCGGTATGCGCTCACACTGCGGCTGCGCTCACACTGCGGTATGCGCTCACACTGCGGCTGCGCTCACACTGCTGCGGCTGCGGTCACACTGCAGTATGCGCTCACACTGCGGCTGCGCTCACACTTGGCCGTGTTTGTTTCTATGTTTTTAAATCGCAGCAAAAAACTGCATCAAAAACCACGTTTCTGAAAAATCTGTTCATCTTTTGATGCAGCTCCTTAAGGCTCACTTAGTCACAACGATTATCGCTCAAAAAGTGTCTTCTGAGTGACTTTTGAGCGACAATCGTTGTGGGCATTTATAGGGCAAGGTGATCGCTCAGACGTTCAGCAATCACCTTGCACTCCGAGCGGGGGATGCAGAAGTCTGGTCTTCTGCATCCAGCTGTTCCCCGCACCGAGCGTCCGGCTGTTATACAGCTGAGCGCTCCGAGCGGGGGATGCAGAAGATAAGCGGGGTGGCCCTGCTGTTTTCTGCACGGAGTGCCCGGCTGTTATATAGCCGAGCGCTCCATGCCGGGTATGGAGAACAGACCTGGATTGCTGTGTTCTTCATACCCCGCCTGTCATCAGGGAGAGGGATGAAACAATAGTATCAGCTGAATCCCGCTGTGAATACCTGATAAGGCTCATCAGCAGCAGCGACAGCTTAACGAAAACGGCCGATGCCAGCGCAGCCAATCACAACGATCATCACTCAGAGGACGGCTTTGAGCGAATTCTGAGCGATAATCGTGTCTAAATGGGCCTTTGTTAGGGGTCTTCCAGGCGGGCGGCGTTGTCCGCAGGACGCAGCGCAGACTTTGTACGTGTGAATTCTATTGTGGAATTTCTTGCGATTTTGAGCCTTACCTGCGGAATTCCTTCTTATGATACGATTCTGTAGACGCCCTTCATCCTGCAGAAGATGTTCCAGTGCAGAATTTAGCTTTGATGTAAATACGCACAGATTTTAACGGGTGCGGGATGAAAACCCCACAGGGATAACACTGTGACGCCGGACTAATTGTGCCCCACCCCCCTCCCGTGAAAGGACCGTTAAACATCCTGCTTCATAAATAGAATCCTAGAGTTACAGTGAGCACTGACACAGGGCAGGGGGGAGGATATTGTGCCTCCACCACTGATCTGACACTCAGGGCCTGTCTAGGCTCTCCTAGGAGGAAAGAGTTAAAGCAACATATACTTGAGCCCAATGGTAGCTCTACCTGCAGTTCTGGAGCTTACCAACCCCTATGGATGCAGGAGGATATAGAGTGTCAGCTCTGCAGGTCACACAGGCGATAAGAGCCCCTCCTCGCTGTCTAGGCCCCCAGGGGCCGCTATTTGCATCCAGTTCTTGCATCATTCAGCTTTTCATATAAACAGCTCTGCCGCTGGGACACCTGAGAGCTGCTGCTACTATCAGGACTGCAGTCACTACAAGCAGCAGCACCAGGACTGCGACCACTACAAGTACCAGCACTTGGACTGCAGCCCCTACAAGTACCAGCACCAGGACTGCAGCCACTACAAGCACCAGCACCTGGACTGCAGCCACTACTAGTATCAGTACATTTGGCTAGACTGTAAAGCAAGGTAAGGAGAAATACTCTGCAGACCAGCAGGTACATGGAGGTGAGATGCTCTGGATGAATTGAAGGTGTAATGTCCTGCAGCATGCTATGTTTTATTAGCGATGAGATGTGCTGCAGACCTGCGAATGACATGAGGAGTGTGTTAAGCTGGGTTGAGATGTTCTGCATAGCTTGGGTTTTTATGTGCTGCTCTGCAGGACTAGAAATGATTAGAAGCAGACGGAGCTACAGCCCTGAATTGTATCCTATTGAGTATATTTAGCAACAGGTGAGATGGTCTGCAGAGCAGCAGCTGCACTGAGATACCTGTTCAGCAGGAGGTGAGATGGTCTGCAGAGCAGTAGTAGCTACATTATGTTATATGTTCAGCAGGAGGTGAGATGGTCTGCAGAGCAGTAGTAGCTACATTATGTTATATGTTCAGCAGGTGAGATGGTCTGCAGAGCAGTAGTAGCTACATTATGTTATATGTTCAGCAGGAGGTGAGATGGTCTGCAGAGCAGTAGTAGCTACATTATGTTATATGTTCAGCAGGAGGTGAGATGGTCTGCAGAGCAGCAGCTGCACTGAGATGCCTGTTCAGCAGGAGGTGAGATGGTCTGCAGAGCAGCAGCTGCACTGAGATGCCTGTTCAGCAGGAGGTGCACTATGGCGGTTTTCACCCACATCAGTGCTGATAACACGCGGGCGGTTCCATCATTCAGATTGTGACGTCTGTGTCTCTACCGCAGGCCGCGATGTGCGGATCAGCTGACGCCTCGTCCTCCATGTATTATCCGTGCTCTGTTCTCATCTGTGTTCGGGGTCTCTGGGGGTGGGATAACGGAGCCCCTATTACGGCACCAGATGTACCCCAGGGACTGTAATGTGGCCGTCTGGCCTCCCTCCAGCATTTCCTGGACATATTAGTGCAGCACGCTGCGCTATTCCACCCGGGATCTTGGGACGTATTTGCACCAGCGGCCTCCATCCCAGATGTGAGCAGAGCCCGATCCTGCGGAGTGCTGCAGCACATTACATTGTCCGCAGCATTTGTCCGGTAGCGGGATACTAGCGGTTGTCAATTCAATAAACGTACTCGGTCTATAGTGTAGGGAGTATCCATCAACATGGCGGCATGTATGCGCCGCTGTTCACTACACAGTATGGTGGGCAGGGCACGTTCACACAACCCTCATCCACACTCCATGTTTCCTGCCAGTTGACGCCTTTCCTCATCTGCATAGACTTCAATGCAGCTCCACAGCAAAGGCCTGCGTTACAACTGCCATGTTCACTAGTGCGCTCAGAGAGGTGGTTCAGTGAAATGGCTCGGGGTTGGCTGCAGGCAGGAGGTCATAAATAGTGCTGAGTGAGGTGGTCTAGGGGCGGCTGCGGAAAGGAGGTCCTGGATGACGTTCGGTGAGGTGCTTCAGGGGCAGCTGCGAAAATGAGGTCCTGGATGATGCTCAGTGAGGTGGTTTAGGGGCGGCTGCAGGAAGGAGGTCCTGGATGATGCTCAGTGAGGTGGTTTGGGGGTGGTTGCAGGGAGAATGTCATGGATGGCAATCAGTGAGGTTGTTCGGGGGCAGTTGTGAAGAGCAAGGCATGGATGGAGCTTAGTTAGGTTGTTCGTGGGTGGCTTCGGGTAGGAGGTTATGGATAGCGCTCTGTGGGCAGGTTCAGGGGTGGCTGCGAGGAGGAGATCCTGGATGACGTTCAGTGAGGTGGTTCGCCAGCAGTTGCGGGGAGGGGGTTATGGATGGTGCTCAGTAAGGTGGTCAGTGGGCCGTTGTGGGGAGGCAGTTATGGATGGTGTTCAGTGAGGTGATTTGGGGATGGCTGTGGGGAGGAGGTTGTGGATGGCTCTCAGAGAGGTGGTTCGGGAGGTTAGCTGTGGGGAGGAAGTCATGGATGACACTCAGTGAGGTAGTTCAGAGGCGGTTATGGTAAAGAGGTCATGGATGGTGCTCAATGAGGTGGTTTGAGGGCAGCTGTGGGGAGGAAGTCATGGATGACACTCAGTGAGGTAGTTCAGAGGCGGTTATGGTAAAGAGGTCATGGATGGCACTCACTGAGGTGGTTTAAGGCGGCTACAGGAAGAAGGTCATGGATCACGCTCATTGAGTTAGGTGAGGTAGTTTGGGGGTGGCTGCTGTCCCGCACCAGAGAAGAGGGGACAATACCTATCAAACCCGCCTCTGTCTCCGATTACTCACAGAACAACTATTCCAAGCAAATTTACTGCTACCAACAGTAACAGCAAAGCCTCGATCGATCCGTCTAGTGGATTTGCAAGCGTGTAGTCCTTAGAATACAGGTGGATCTGTACCCAGCTTTCCCAGGATTCTGCATACAAGCAGACTGGAAGATCAGATCACCCCCTCCTCCATTCTAATGACTCAGTACTTTGCAATACCCACACAAATACACGCTGCCACCACCTGTTTGTTACAGGTAAACTGGAACCCAGACCTATGAATAATGAACACAAGCTTCAGAATTATGATTCGTTTTTAAAACGGACAAGCCTTCACTGATAAATTGTAGATTGATTCTAAAAAACGTCTAGCAGTGCAAAATACAGATACAAAAAATATACAAAAAAGGTTGTTACATGGGAGTACAAGGAAATACTGTATTAATACACAACAAGCAGTATTTCAAAATAAACAGGAGAAATTAAAAGAAAGTTACCATTCTTTGTGTGGAGTCACACGGGATTACAGGGCAGTCCACACGCACAGTGCACTCCAAGGGGCTGGCCCTGAATGCAAGTCTATGTGTGATTTTTAAACCCTTGGTGAGGAAATTCCCATTTAGCTCCTTCCAGACCCTATGGGGGTTTGGCTTACACCAGAGCACATGGGCACTGAAATCTATATTTTCTTCATAACTTCGTGTGGGTGGGACCCACAATGAAAATATGATGGCAGTTTCCGCTCATGATTTACGTACAGTTTGAACCCACACATGAATGTTTTCGGATACATATTTTCCCCAATATGCGGTTCTGCGGTCTCTGAACATCTAGCAAGGATGGGTACCTGGGTCTGATTGGTGGTGATGTGATGTTTCACAAAGTATCCTTGGCGGGCTGCGACGTATAGATCCGTCATAATTTCCAAATTACATTTTCCTCTTTTTTAGAATTTGTCTCCAAAATTCTCCCAGGTCTGGCTGTGGCCAGTGCCAAAAATGGAGAAGTTACTGGGGTGTGAAGGTGTATTCCTGTCCTTATCTAGGATTGTAAATATTTCCTGCTCTGGTTTAGCCAGGGCTGTTGTACATTACAGATTCCCTGGTGGGATGTGACAGCTTTTCTAAAGCCTGCTTCAAAGTCCCCTTCACCACTCAGCTTTCCTAGATGCTGAAAAGCATTTAACCCTTCCATTTACAAACTACACAGCAGTGTTGCAAAACCACGTGAGACTAAGGCCATACCTCACAAAGGGGAGATTGGATCATTGAAGTCATTCAGGTTATCAATAGCTCTACATCACATCTCCCCTTTTTAGAGGGGCGACCGTGGTTAATCTCTACAGATCACCTCCAAAGCCAATAACCTAGTAAGGGGAATTTAAGGGGGAAAGATGTCAGCTCAACTTTTCTAGTGTTCTGAACGGCAACTGATTGATACAGGACAGCTGGAGGACACTTTATCTATCTCTTTATATCACACCTCCCCTTTTTAGAGTGGGTCTAGTAGGTTGATCTCACAGATCACCTGCGAAGCCCACCTCCACTCCACTCTGACGGAACAGAGCAGCCTTTAGGGCTGCAAAGGAACGTTCCCAATCGGTGGTCTAGTTTACTACCTGAAACGGGTTTTCTTTGGTCACGGGTATCTGCCAATAGCCCTGACCCAGATCCATAATAGGAATGTACCGGGTCCTGGCCAGTCAATCCAACAGCTCATCGATGTGGGGCATCGGACACCGTGATTGCGCTCAATCTCTTGTAGTCTACGCAGAACTGGGTTGTCCGGTCCTCCTTTAGTACCAGGACTACAGAGGAGGCCCATGCACTCTGGGACCTCTGCATGATGCCCAGTTGCAACATATCCTCGCTCTCCTGCATCATATCCACCTGCACCTCTGAGGAAACTCAGTAAGCGGGCTGCCTAACCATAGGGTGGCTCCCCGTGTTCACCTGGTGACCTGCCAAGTGAGCCCTCCCTGCTTTTGCAGTGAAGGTGGACATGAAGGGGAGCAGGCTTCCCTGCAGCTAGGACCGCTGGTCCCCAGAGAGCTGCAGGTTGTAATCTGCGTCCTTGATGGATTCGCCCACCTGCGCAGTGGCTAGCAGATCGCCAGGATCTCTCCCTTGTCGGACACAGAGGGGGGTTCCCTTGCGAGGTCCCTTAACACCCATAGGCTGGCATCTGAATGCCCAGCGGCCTGAGACCGTGGGGCCCCTCTAGAGCCAGCTCTAAGCTTTCCCCTGTCCTGCTCGCCTCATGGACGAGGAGGTCAGAGGATCTGGAAGGCAGAGGGTTCCCTGCTTTTTGTGCACTCTGGCGGCAGGTGACAGCCACTATGCCAGCTGCATTCTGGGAGAATACCACCTCTCTCAATCCAGCCAGGTATACTTCTGGGTCAGCGTTGCTTACCGATTGGCCTGCACCTGCTACATCACGCCATGCGATGGTCCGTGCAGGCCCTGACCGAGTACAACTCACACTGCTGCCACATCTTGGCCCACTGTGCACATCGTATCATCGCTGTCAATGCCACACCCTTCCGGAGCGTCAGCGACCGCCGCGGGAACACAGATTACAACACTTTTATTCACAGAAACATTGACATTATCCTGGAAGATTTCATCAGATCTTGGTAATAGGTTTTCAGGCAGATCATCATATACCTTCACCTCCCGCAAACCCCTCCCCGCACCTTAATCGGGATACACCCAGGCACTCGGCAGCATAGGGTGGGTGTCCCCAATTTCCATCACAGTCATAGTCCTTCTGGGAATTATGTCCGTGGGGGACACCAGTTCATGGCGGGTGATGGTTATTTATGCATCAGTGTCACGCAGCTCCACAGTCACAGTCTCTCCTACAGCGATGGCTTGCAGGTAGTCTGTGTCCTTCCTACCACCCCCACCTGCCAGGAGAATACCTGCGGCAGACACAGGGGACTTGGAGAAGGGGGACGTCTTCTTCACATCAGGGCAAGTGGTGCTGACATGGCCCAATTTGTTGCAGAAAAAACATCTGTGAGTATCCATAAGAGGCCTGGAGGGGCTGTAGCAGTATTGCACGTGTGGAGTCTTTAGAATACAGGTGGATCTGTGCCCAGCTTTCCCAGGCTTCTGCATACATGCAGACCGGAAGCTCAGATCACCCCTGCTCCGTTCTAATGGCTTAGCACATTGCAATACCCACACAAATACACGCTGACACCACAAGTAAACTGGAACCCAAACTTATGAATTATGAACACAATCTTCAAAATTATGATTTGTTTTAAAACGGACAAGGCTTCACTGATAAATTGTAGATTTATTCTAGAAAAGGTCTAGAGATATACAAAGATAAAAGGTTGTTACATGGGAGTACAAGGAAATACTGTATTAATACACAAGCAGTATTTTAAAATAAACAGGAGAAATTAAAAGAAAGTTACCATTCTTTGTGTGGAGTGACACGGGATTACAGGGCAGTCCGCACACATAGCGCACTCCAAGGGGCTGGCCCTGAATAGGAGTCCATGTGTAATTTTGAAACCCTCGGTGAGGTAACTCCCATTTAGCTCCTTTAAGCTCCCACAGGGGTTTGGCATACACCGGACTGCATGGGTACTGAAATCAATATTTTCTTCATATCTTCGTGTTGAGGAGGAGATCCTGGATGCTGCTCAGTGAGCTGGTTTGGGGGCAGTTGTATGGAGGAGGTCCTGGATGATGCTCAGTGAGATGTTTCCGGGATGGCTGTGGGGAGAATGTCATAGATGGTGCCCAGTGAGGTGGTTTGTAGGCAGTTGTGGAGAGACCATTATGGATGGAGTTCAGTGAGGTGATTTGGGGGTGGATGCAGAAAGAAAGTCATGGATGGTGCTCAGTGACGTGCTTCCAGAGCGGATGCAGGAAGCAGCTGTAGGGAGTTCTGGGGAGGAGGTCATAGATGGTGCTCAGTGAGGTGGCTTGGGGATGGTTTTGGATAACACTTAGCGAGGTCTTTCGGGGGCGGCTGAGGGGAGGAAATCATGAACACCTTTCAGTGAGGTGTTTTGGGGGTGGTTGTGGGGAGGAGGTCATTGAAGGTGCTCAGAGAGTTGGTTCGAGGGCAGGTGTGGGGGGGGGGCCCTGGATGGCTCTCAGTGAAGTGGTTCAGGGCAGCTGTGTTGAGAGGAGGTCATGGATGGTGCTCAGTGAGGTGGTTCAGGGGCAGATGCAGGGAGGAGGTCATGTATTGTGCTAAGTGAGATGTTTCGGGGGTGGTTGCAGGGAGGAGGTTATGGATGGCACTCAGTGACGTGGTTCAGGAGCGGATGCATCAAGCAAGTCATGGATGGCTCTCAGAGATTTGGTTTGGTGGTGGCTGTGGGGAGGAAGTCATGGATGGCACTCAGTGAGTTGGTTCTGGGGTGGTCGTGGGGAGGAGGTCATGGATGGCGATTAGTGAGGTTGTTTGAGTGTTGGTTTGAGGAGGAGGTCGTGGATTGCGCTCAGTTAGGTGGTTTGGGGTGGCTGCAGAAAGGAGGTCATGGTTGACACTCGGTGAGGTAAAGTAGTTTGAGCGTGCATGCGAGTCGGAGGTCCTGGATAATGCTCAGTGAACTTATTTGGGGCAGTTGTGGGGCGGATGTCATGGATGGCGATCAGTGAGGTGGTTCGGGGGCGGTTGTGAGGAGGAGGTTATGGATGGTGCTCAGTAGAGATGAGTGAGCATGCTCGGTTAAGGAAATTACTCGAGCATCGGCATTTTCGAGTAACTGCCTGCTCATCCAGATAGATAGAGAGATCCCCCCCCCCCCACACACACACACACGTTTCCCACACAAATCTTTTCGGACGAGCAGGCAGTTACTTGAAAACCGAGCATGCTCGCTCATCTCTAGAGCTCAGTGAGGTTGTTCAGAGTTGGCTGCAGAGCGAATGTGGTTCAGGAGCAGCTATGGGGAGGAGGTCATGGATGGCGCTTAATGAGGTTGTTCGTGGTGGTTCTAGATAGGTCATGGATAGTGCTCAGTGAGGGGGTTTGGTGGTTGCTGCGAGGAAGAAGTTATGGATGGCGCTCAGTGAGGTGGTTGGGGGGCCATCGGAGTGGTAGTCACCCCTCATTATAACTTTATCTTAACAGTATTTCAGACCCCTAGAGCCTTGATCACAGCCTATAGCACTGACTTGGACATTCCTTATTACGGACGTGATCAGACAGATGTGCTTGGACCCAATTTCAGGGTTTATCAATAATCAGTTTTATAATTGCATCCTAAAACCCTCACCCTCATTTTCAGTCCCATCCACAACTTGCTCTGTTAACTCTTTTTATGCCAGCAAAGCAAAAATAATTCTACCGAGCGGTTATGTAGGGCTAATTTAATACGGACGAGCGCGATATCAGGCCGTAAAACTCCCTATATCACCGGAATGTGCAATGTCCCCGAGCACGCATAGCGCTTTATGGCAAAAACGCCTCCCATCACTTCCGTTCAGCTGTGATTCTCCGGCACAACTTTCAGATAGGCAAGTGTCTGATTGGGAAACCCCACATCACATCGCATGCATTTAATGTTCCCATCGAAAACAATGGGCGAGGTGCTGTGAGGGACGTAGGACCCGCCGCCATCTTTTCCCTGCATGGCATCACTCATGTATATGACCCTTTCAATAGAATGGGGTTCATATTTGTACAGAATTTGAGCGTCTCGCGACACATTTTTTCAGCCGTGTGGAAGCGGTCTTATCCGGTGAAATGCTTTGGCGCTTCAGAGGTCCCCGCAGAATCCGGCCCTGTCGGACGGCAGGGATGCGCGTCTTTAGCTTCCTTGTGCATCTGATGTAAGTCTTCCTACAAGCCTTAAATAAAACTGTGACTTTTGTACGGCTTCAAACTGACCGCTGAGTGAAAATGGGCCAGATTATCCGCTGACCTGCAGATGTTACATAGGGGGGCCTCACGTCTGATGGACCACCGCTGTGAGACTGGCATACATTGGGGGTAAAGGGTCTCTCCTGTGTTGCCACACATCACACCCCACCAGCTCTGATCCCACCGAGATCTCATCTTGGAATATCAAGCAGGTACTTAAAAATATCCTCTTGATGTCACTGAACGTCCTGCTGCGCACGATGGAGGATACAATCCCTCCAGAGGGCAGACCGAGATGTGCTCTGAGCATGATGAGCGGCGCTCTGGAGCATCCACTCCTCGTCAGGCCTCGTTATTGGCTGATGGTCACATCAGGGTATTGGTTTAACCTCTTGGTAACCAGCCTATTTCTTGCCTTAAGTGCCAAGCCATAAGACAGACGTATGAGGGCTCGTGTTTTGTGGGACGAGTTGTATTTTATGATGGCCGCACTCCGGGTATTATAATGTGTTGTAGGACTTTTATTACACTTTGTTTTGGAGCGGGGAAGGTGGTGGGGGAAGAGGTGGAGGGTGACAACCCCCTTCACCCACCCTCCCCCCGGAATTCCGGAGCGCTCACTATTTTGGTAAAGCTTACATAACTTGATCTGATCGGCCTGATTACTGCCTCAGAGTTTATGGAGATGTTTTATTTTTTAATATTTTTGCACATTAACAGATTTTTAAGTGAATCTAACTGACTGCTCCGCCGCCGCCCAACGGCCAGGACAGTGTTATAGTCGCGGCAGCGGAGCTCTCTGACAGCTGGTATTTTGATTGGCACCGTTTTGAGGTAGATGTGACTCTTGGGTTTCTTTTTATTGGGTTTCTTGGAGGCGAACAAAAGAAAAATAATTCTGGCGTTACTTTATAAAATCATCTTGCAGCGTTCCCCCTGCAGGAGTAACAAAAAGCTTCTATTGTTGGGGTTACGAACGCAGTAATACCGATGATAGAGTCTGCTCCTTTTTCTTTTGTTTTTGTCCTTCAGGCTTTGTGGGGATAATGTGTATTATTGGTTAAAACAAAAATAAAATCCTGTTTTAACTTTTTCTGATACTATTTTTTTAGTCTCTCAGGGAGACTTGAAGATGTGATTGTTCGATCTAGGATAGTACACTGCATTACTTATGTAGTGCATTCTACTAAGCCTATGACAGCAGCCTATTAGACTCTGCGGGAGGCGGGGCCTATTAGGCTGAGTTACATGTTAGACATGGAGGCTTTTGTCAGGCTTTGGCACCTTATGATCTCAGTGCAGGGTGCTGACGGGTGACAGAAAGACCCCTCCCCCTGTTATCTGTGTTATGTCTGCTAGGCACACCAGGGCACCACACCTCAGCCCAGATGCCAGGCAGCATTTACACAAACCACATAAGCATACACACAATGCATACTGAACACCAAGGTAGGACTGCAAACTGGTCTCACGGGCAGACATAACATATCCTTACTCTAACGGGACAACTACCACGTTAAAACCTGCCTGCAAGTAGGGCGATCGTCCTGATAAGGACAACTCTGCGCTGGAACCTAGGCCTACATATCCCTGGAATGGCAAACTAACCACAGCAGGACAGGATGCAGCTCACACTAACTCACAGAACAGGACTGTTCACACCCGAACTCTGGAAACCTACACATTCACTGAACATGTCACTGTTCACACCAACACCCCAGGGACATGCATGCAAGATAGAACAGGACTGTTCATACACCTTGTCTGGCCACCTGCTCAGACACAATGAACACAACACTGTTCACACACATGTCCGGCCACCAGCACAGACACACATCACACATCATGCATGAAAGCAAAACCCTAGGGTGACAGAGAAACCCTGCACAGAAACCCCACTCAGAGCTCACATGCATACAAATAAACCATTGCTAGCGCAAGTGTCCTTACACCAAGGGGAAAGAGTCAGACACCGTACTGACATACAGGGAACAGTGTCAGGCCTCACCCACCTGACACACACATAAGATATCAGACGTCTGGAGGTCCTGTCAAAGGGAATGGAAGAGGGGGTCTGCATATGATGGGGACGACAGGTGCCCAGACCGTGCTCAGGGAAGGTGAGAGACACTATAGACTAGACATGCATAACATACTCTATATGGACAAAAGTATTCGGACACTGCATGTTTTTCAGAAAAAGTGTTTTATTCTATTTAGAAACGTGTCGGACCTCCTTTTGTATTACAGCGGCAACACGTTTTGGGAGACTTTCCGCGAGATCTCTGTAAGTCTGGGCAGGAATAGCTGGCCATTCCTCGTACAAGGCTGTGAGAACAGATTGTTGTGAAGATGGGCGTGAGTGGCGGGGTCCTACCCGTTGCTCCAGTATGTCCCACCAATTATTACAAAATGAGCAGCTTTTTATTTGACCCATGCCCTTCCCAGCATACCATTCGGCAAACTCAGTATTTGCGTCTTTGCTGATTTTCTGCAGTGTCCACATACTTTTGTCCATATAGTGTAGCTCAGAGTGGGATTAACACAGAATGCCTAAACAGGATAAAATGACCCGCATTCTCTGGCAGGAGAAGCTGGTATTTATGTGCAGCAGACCAGGGGGATTGGCTGGAGAATACCATACCCAGCCAGCTCATTTAACCCCTACCTGTGAAGCTGTGCTGCTGGAAATCCAAGTAGAACAACAGATCCCAGCCGCACAACCTAACAATCTGCTTACATGCTGATTGTGGCACATAAAGGGTTAAACTGCCAGGGTCTGAGGTTTCTCCTCTCCTGGCAGTTAGAGCAGGAGTCAGGCTGTCATTAGTCATGGAGGCCGCCGCCTTAAGTAGATGAACGTGCGGGTTTAAAGCCCATTAGTGAGGTTAGAAAAAGGACGCATTGCGGTCACTTAGGAGTTAAAACGTCCTCGCCGTGGCCTCCTCCTGCTACCATACATACATGGAGCCATTGTTGGTCTTGGGTTCATTCCAGGGACTCAATGCGGATCGGTCACTGAATCTCCTGCAGACAACTGCGGACAACTTCCTGGATGATCGGCCCCCATCGGAGCAGAAGGAGCCACTTCCAGTCCGCTCTCCTTCCTTCAGTCCTAGCGGCGGTCCTACGGGACTAGAGAGACGCAAAGGGTGGATTTCTGCTTCTCACACGCTGCTCTTCAATGATGCAATTGGTTTTACTCTCTTACAGGAGCCACAACGCAAAACTAAAGTCCATGTTCCAGGGCCCCCAGGGGCCGCTGTTCTGTACCATCGTGTAGCGCATCCATGCCGTCCTAGTTAAATACACTATTGTTATTTCACTGTGGGACCCCGTAGTGACATATAGTGCCGGATCGGCTCTCGGACGCCCCCCCCCCCCCGTGGCGGCTCTCGGACGCCCCCCGCAGCGGCTCTCGGACGCCCCCCCGCAGCGGCTCTCGGACGCCCCCCGCAGCGGCTCTCGGACGCCCCCCGCGGCGGCTCTCGGACGCCCCCCGCGGCGGCTCTCGGACACCCCCCGCGGCGGCTCTCGGACGCCCCCCGCAGCGGCTCTCGGACGCCCCCCGCAGCAGTTCTGTGGAGATGTTTATAATGTTCTTGTTTGGGTTTTGCAGCAGCTGAAAGTTTGTAAATAAACCGAATTAATGGAGGAATAATGACTGCAGCTGCTGCAGCGCCCGTCATATACAGACATAATGAAGCGACGGTCCAGAGGGCCTCGGTGGTACGGGGTCCGGGCACACAAGGGCCCGCTGGTCACTTCCTGTAGTCAGTGGGAATTATCTCTGGTACCGACGAGGGAAGGAAGAGGCGGCCGGGTGGGAAGGAGGCGAGAAGGTCATGGGTGGTCGACTGACCGTGGCTGCGGGGGTGACAGGGGCCCTCCTATATGTCAAGCACAGCGCTACAATCTGGGGATCAGATGTTACTGGCTCCACCATCGCAGAGAGACCCCCAACGCTCCGCCTGCGCCTTATGCAGTGTATTATCTCCAGCATGGAAAGAGTTAAGCAGCGGAGTTGCAGGCACAGCATCTGGAGGGGCCCCCGGCATGCTATGTCATCAGATTGCCTCATTCACCGGGCCCCCAGCTGTCAGAGGAGTGACGCAAGAGACCCCCGTGGTGATTAGCGCAGGCAGCAGCTGTGGTGACGAGTCCCTGAGCAGCCGCCGTGTACAGCCTGCCGCCAGCTCGGAGGATGAGATCTGCCACAGATCCGGAGGTCTCATTGGTGGGATCTGATATCGGACGGCGCCGTCCTCCAGTGATACAGCATAAGGGGTCCAGATTTTCCCAGGGTCAAAGGGGGGCAAAGGGGTGTGGTCAGGGGTGTGGCTTATCACAATGTATCATTTTTTCCTTCTTTTTTAAAATATGTACAGGACCGCTTCAAAAAAGGCAGCGAGCAAATTCCGTAGCATTCCTGCATCCGAAGAGCAATCAGAATCCGTGCCATCGATGTGGATATTGACTGGAAATCACCCGCGTATCCGCAGCTAATCTCATACCATGCGGCGCTCCCCCTCGCTTCCTCCAAAGGCTTCCCGCTGTCAGCATTCCCCGGCTCCCAGTTCACAGTGGCCTGTAGTGGCCGCACCTGACCAGGCTGCTGCAAACCGGAAGCTGGGGAGCGCTGACAGTGTGAAACCTACGGAGGAGGTGAGGGGGAGCGCCGCATTGTATGAAATCAGCTGCGGATACCAATGGTAAAGATTTTGACTGTTTTTTGGATGTGGAAATGCTGTGTAATTTGCCACGGAAATTTCAGTTGCAGACATTCCGCAGCATTTCTGCCGCCTGAAAACATACTGTAAGTCAATTTGAGGTACGCTACCACATGCAGAGTGGCCTCAGTAGTAATAGTGACCCCCACAGTGGCCTCAGTAGTAATAGTGACCCCCCCCACAGTGGCCTCAGTAGTAATAGTGACCCCTGCAGTAGTAATAGTGACCCCCCACAGTGGCCTCATTAGTAATAGTGATCCCCACAGTGGCCTCATTAGTAATAGTGATCCCCACAGTGGCCTCATTAGTAATAGTGATCCCCACAGTGGCCTCAGTAGTAATAGTGATCCCCACAGTGGCCTCATTAGTAATAGTGATCCCCACAGTGGCCTCAGTAGTAATAGTGATCCCCACAGTGGCCTCAGTAGTAATAGTGACCCCCACAATGGCCTCAGTAGTAATAGCGACATCCCACAGTAGCCCTCAGTAGTAATAGTTACCCCCACAATGGCCTCAGTAGTAATAGTGACCCCCCCAGAGTGGCCTCAGTAGTAATATTACCCCCCCCCCCCACAGTGGCCTCAGTAGTAATAGTGACCCCCACAGTAGCCCTCAGTAGTAATAGTGACCCCCACAATGGCCTCAGTAGTAATAGTGACCCCCCCAGAGTGGCCTCAGTAGTAATATTACCCCACCCCCCCACAGTGGCCTCAGTAGTAATAGTGGCCCCCACAGTGGCCTCATTAGTAATAGTGATCCCCACAGTGGCCTCAGTAGTAATAGTGACCCCAACAGTGGCCTCAGTAGTAATAGTGACCCCCACAATGGCCTCAGTAGTAATAGTGACCCCCCCAGAGTGGCCTCAGTAGTAATATTACCCCACCCCCCACAGTGGCCTCAGTAGTAATAGTGGCCCCCACAGTGGCCTCATTAGTAATAGTGATCCCCACAGTGGCCTCAGTAGTAATAGTGACCCCCACAATGGCCTCAGTAGTAATAGTGACCCCCCCCAGAGTGGCCTCAGCAGTAATATTACCCCACCCCCCACAGTGGCCTCAGTAGTAATAGTGACCCCCCAGAGTGGCCTCAGTAGTAATATTACCCCACCCCCCAGAGTGGCCTCAGTAGTAATAGTGACCCCCCAGAGTGGCCTCAGTAGTAATATTACCCCACCCCCCCCCACAGTGGCCTCAGTAGTAATAGTGCCCCCCCCCCCACAGTAGCCTCAGTAGTAATAGTGACCCCCCAGAATGGCCTCAGTAGTAATATTACCCCCACCCCACCCCCCACAGTGGCCTCAGTAGTAATAGTGCCCCCCACAGTGGCCTCAGTAGTAATAGTGACCCCCACAATGGCCTCAGTAGTAATAGTGACCCCCCCAGAATGGCCTCAGTAGTAATATTACCCCCACCCCACCCCCCACAGTGGCCTCAGTAGTAATAGTGACCCCCCCACAGTGGCATCAGTAGTAATAGTGTCCCCCCCACAGTGGCACCAGTAGTAATAGTGTCCCGTCCCCCCACAGTGGCCTCAGTAGTAATAGTGTACCCCACAGTGGGACGGTTGGTTGTCCCGCTTGGGACCCTGGGGAAAGCGGGACTGGCTTGCCAGCTTATACAGCGCCTCAGCAGACAGATGAAACCTTTGGTACGGCACAGAGATCTCTGGTACTGGAATCCATCACAAGATTTGAAGAAAAGATCCCTTCATATTGGTGACAAATCGTGTCGCCTCCGAGCAGCCGATAATTCAGACTTAGCCGCTCCCCCAAAGCCGCCCTCATTAGCATATGTAAAATTTGGCCGACATCCCCGCAATAACCCATCATACATAGAAGAGTCATGTAAGGACCAGCCACGTCTGATGAGGTCAGAGGAGGCTGCTAACCTCTGATGATTGTGAATGATGGTCTTTGTAACCCCTTTACAGGGAGAACGTCTGCGGCACGAGAATGTCACAATAAGTGGCGTCCCACATACTGTCGCATATTCCGTGTGGCAGCAGATTATCGCCACGTGAATGAGGCTCATCCTTGTGCGGATCTGCGGCGCGTTCTCTAGTAAATGTGACGCTTCTCAGTAAGAGAAACCAAGTAATCTTGTAAATATGATACCATCTGATGGCTAACAAACATACAGGATGTTATAGCGGCTTCCAACCTACTCAGGGGCCTTCCTCGGGCTTATGGAATAGATCCGAAGAGGCATGAATATATATATATTCATATATGCAAGGCACAGACAGGGAGGGATTCATTTGCACTTAAAACAATACCAGGACAGGATGAGCAGAGGGGTAAATACTTAATTAGTCCACTGATAAGGATGTGAAGGTTTTATGGTCTATGAATTAGTGTTCGGGGGTCACCAGGCCAGAGTGTTATCTCTGCTCCAGACTTCTCAAACTTCCCAGTCATGCATGAATCCTATTGAAATATTCAGGCCTCTGTTCAAAGTGTCAAAGATGGTTATAAACTTGTTACTATCTGGGATCTGGAAGTACCTTTGCACACAGCCGTGCTGTACGGTGCCCATCACTCCTGCCAATCAGTGCCCAAAGACCCGTCCGTTATGAAGGTGACCACACTTATTATTACAGCCACCTATAGCATGTTATAACGCTCCGCTCCTCTATTGTGTCACCATGTGTGTATTTTTGCAAACCCTTTTGTAGGCTATGGAGAAGTGGGAGCAGAGTCACATGACTGTAGGTGACACTACACACTGTTCACCCTAGGAGCTGCGTACACAGAACGGTAGTGGAGATATGCTTGTGCTGTCACCCTCGCTGCTTGCTCCTGTATTTACTGGGCGATGTCTTTATCTTCTAGGTGCCGCCTCATGCCCGGCGCCACGTGTGACACTTGCTGAGGGGCCACTGCAGACATTTCACCATGGCGAAGGTAGGTGCATTCTAATATATGGTGTGATAAGTGACAGGACACTGCGGTAGTGACAGGAGTATGCACAGAGGGATGGCGGGTGACTAGGGAGCCGCGGCACAGCCTGAATTTCCCGGCTATAAATAAGGCCTTTCTATGACTGGCAGGTAAACAAGATAATTACTGACTGAAGAGATGGAGAACAGGTGCCGGCGCCTCCGGTATCCTCTCCGACCGCTCACTGCTCCTCTGCACAATGTGAGAGCCGACGCCGCATCCCTCCGCAATATCCCGCATCCAACGGGACAGTCCTGGATTTTGGGAGCTGTCCTACTGGCATATTTACTTTGGGCCCCAAGAGTTCTCTGCCGTCCTCCGTGTGTATCTGCCTACAATAACGTCAGTGGTCACACATAGAGCCAACGGACCCACCTTGCTCATTATTGCCAGCGAGATCGGGGTAGGAGTAGTGTGGGGACTCGGGCAACGGTGAGAGAGGTAGGTCCTTTGGCTCAATGTGTGACCACTGACGTCATTGTAGGCACGTACACATGGAGGACGGCTTAGGCAACGGACTGACAAAGGCCAAGGCTTCTTGCACCTCTTGTTCATCCCCAAATCGAGGCCTAGCAGGGGAATAGCCGGCTGGCACGCCTTGTTTGACTCTTGTCTCGGCTATCCTCTCAGATTACTGGCTGCTCACAGCTTGATCTTCCTCGATCTCCTGCGCGCACTGCTCTGTGTAATCTGAGTGTGCCGTTGACTCCTCAGGGCGACTCCTGGCCCCTCTCTCTTCAAGCTCCGTAATGGGGGTTTCCCTCTCCCCTACTATTCTCTCACCACTTGCAGGCTTTTGGTGGCATGAAGGAGAAGCTGGCTGGGTGCCATCTTGAATGTCCATTTGAATAATTGTATCCCCAGGTATAACAGAAACGTGCAATAAAGTCACTCTTCCAATAACAGTACTCAGTCCTCTCATCTTGTAGGGTGTCCTTTGAACATACATTTTTGTCCAAAAGTAAAGTTGCCAGTGTAATCCAAAAATGAGGGCAAAGAAAGTCTCATACTGTCCCTTCCAAGCGGTAAGGCATAGAGGTATCATCCTGTTCGTGACGCCAAGGCTTTTGCGGTCTGTGGGCAGAGGCCGTCCATTGCAGCAAGACGGTTGCTCGTTGTTAAATAAAAGAGTCTACAGAAAAAGTGACAGTTTTCAAACTGGAGGTACACGGGTTTCTTTACTGACATAATCCAGCTTTGATTTTCCAAGTATACAAGACGAGGGTCTCAGGCGCAACAAGACGAGGGTCTCAGACACAACACGACGAGGGTCTCAGACACAACACGACGAGGGTCTCAGACACAACACGACGAGGGTCTCAGACACAACACGACGAGGGTCTCAGACATAACACGATGAGGGTCTCAGACACAACACGACGAGGGTCTCAGGCACAACACGACGAGGGTCTCAGACACAACACGACGAGGGTCTCAGACACAACAAGATGAGGGTCTCCGACACAACACGACGAGGGTCTCCGACACAACACTTCTGGCAGGCTTCCTGCTCTGTTTCTCACACACGTTCTTCTAGGACAAACTCTCCTTCCCGTAATCTCGGTGTCCTCAGTCCACGTTATCTGCAAGACGATCCCTAGGGGTATACTTCTGACACGGTGGGCTAACTAAGGGGACCACATTTTCCCAGGGTTAAAGCAGGACAAAGGGGTGTGGTCAGGGGTGGGGCTTATCCCAACGTATAATTTTACCTTCGTCGTTATGAAAAGTATAGCGCCGGTTCAAAAAAGACAAGGAGCGAATTCTGCAGTATTTCTGCATCCACAAAACAGTCTAAATACCTACCATCGGTGCAGATTTCGACTGAAATTAACCACGTACCGGCAGCTGATGTCATACCATGCGGCGCTCCCCCTCACCTGCTCCGAAGGCTTCATGATGTCAGCGCTTCCCGACTTCCAGTTCCCATTTCCCAGTGGCCTGTAGTGGTCTCACCTGACAAGCATCACCTGACCAAAACGCAGAGAACTGGCATCCGGGGAGCGCTGGCAGCGGGAAGCCTTCAGAGGAGGTGAGGGGGAGCGCCGCACAATATGACATCAGCTGCGGATACCAATGGTGCGGATTTAGATGGTTTCCTTAGATGCGGAATTTGCTGCAGAAATTTCCACTGCGGACATTCTGCAGCATTCCTGCCGTGTGTGAACATCTCGTAAGTCAGCATGAGGCACGTTGTCAAATGCAGCGTGGTCTCAGTAGTAATAGTGACACCCACTAGTATTAGCACCCCTCTATATCAGCCCCAGCAATAACAGTGAGCCTCCCACAGTAGCCCCAGCAATGTTAGTGAGCCCCCCACAGTAACCCCAGCAATAACAGTTAGCCCCCCACAGTAGCCCCAGCAATGTTAGTGAGCCCCCACAATAGCCCCAGCAATGTTAGTGAGCCCCCCACAATAGCCCCAGCAATGTTAGTGAGCCCCCCACAATAGCCCCAGCAATGTTAGTGAGCCCCCCCACAGTAGTCACAGTAATAATAGGGAGTTCCTCACAGTAGACCCAGCAATGGTAATGAGCCCTCCCAATAGCCCCAGCAATGTTAGTGAGCCCCCCACAATAGCCCAAGCAATGTTAGTGAGCCCCCCACAATAGCCCCAGCAATGTTAGTGAGCCCCCCACAGTAGTCACAGTAATAATAGGGAGTTCCCCACAGTAGACCCAGCAATGGTAATGAGCCCTCCCAATAGCCCCAGCAATGTTAGTGAGCCCCCCACAATAGCCCAAGCAATGTTAGTGAGCCCCCCACAGTAGCCTCAGTAATAATAGGGAGTTCCCCACAGTAGACCCAGCAATGGTAATGAGCCCCCACAGTAGCCCCAGCAATAATAGCGAGCCCCCCACAATAGCCCCAGCAATGTTAGTGAGCCCCCAAAGCGGGACTGTCCCGTCTAAATCGGGACGTCTGGTCACTTTAAGTTAACACACAACTCTTGCCTTCTCTTGCTGGCTACTTACTCCTCCGACTTGTCATAGTAGGAGCCGTCACTCCAAGCTTCAGCCTCCGGAGGGGAAACATCCCACCATGAGACAGGCCCACGGCGAGCTTCAGCCGACTACATCTCTACACTCCTCCCTCCCTTCTAGGCTCCGCCCCCTAACTTCTCCTCAAGTCCTCCACTGCCACACACAACAAGCAAGTTAAGTAGGACAGACGTGCCACAACGAAGCTTGTTAACACTTGCATAAACCAAGACAATGTACCCCGAATGGACTTCCATCTACTCTAAAGACACCCCAGCTCTGGGGGCGCATATAGTCAGAGGGGCGGGGCCTAATGGGAAGAATCGGTAAGGTTCACAAAGAAATGGACCGTCTTTTCATTCTTTAGAAAGTTAAGAGACTGCATAATCTGCATGAACATGTAAGAAGACTCCTGCTTGCTGCCAGTGAATGGAATCCATTACAGAGCCAGGACTTCTCACTACCGAGGCTTTTCTACAATGTGGTCAGGTGTTCACACTGCTGCAGCCTCCGCAGTGACAGCAGGGCAGGTTCCCAGCTGTCTCCATGCACTGACAACAAGCAGAGCTCTTAGGCTGGCTTCACAAGGGGCAGAGTTGCTGTGCAGACGTTCTGCATTGAGAGTCCGCCTGCAATCTTAATCCTGCGATTAAGCAGTAAAGTGGATAACATTTGCTAAAGTCTCCTCTGCACGCTGCGGCGATCCGCGCTGAAACTGACATGGGGCGCGAATTCCAAAGCTGCGGCATCCCAGTTGTATCGCCGTCCCGCTGCGGCTCTCCTCTCTATGGGCAGACATGGCTGAACAGCGCAGATTTTGAAGCTGCCTCTTCACTGCAGAAATCTTGCGGCATTTCCCTGCGGTCCCGCTGCTGAGATTACCGCAGGATTTCCGCCCCGTGTGAACGCCGCCTTAGAGAGGCAGTGCTGGGACTTGTGGTTCCTCACAATGCTGACATGATTTCTTGTATTCCTAGACGTGTTACGAATGTACGGAGAAGAACCCGGCGCACAGCCTCTGCACCAGGTGTAACAAGTGGCTGTGCAGCACCTGCGCCGAGCAACACCGGCACAGCAAGGCGGCTGCGGATCATTACCTCGCCACACCGCAGAGAGGTAATGGCAACGACAGGGGGTCCTTGTAGCCCGCGCTGCGCCAGTCTACCAGGGACCCCGAGGTGGGAGAACTGGATGTTTGTGCACGGTGAACTCGCCAGCGTCACCCGCCCGTGCCACATCCTGCGCCGCTCTGCAGCGAACATCATGGCGGATAACAATGTAACGTTTTATCCCATTCAGGAAGCGACGGATCCGGCGGCCATGTCTTCTGCGCAATTCATAATCAGGAACCTCTGAAGCTGTTCTGCGAGTCCTGCGATGTCCTAATGTGTCGCCACTGCCTGGTGCTGGAGCACAAGGATCACAGGTAGCAGAGTTATGTCCTGTGCGGGGATGACAGTACTGAGATACATAGATCACCTGCTGATAGAGTAGAGGGATCTGCAGAACATCACTCCCCTTTGCATACTGATATGTCCTGCAGACTATTACACCACTGACCTCCAGAGATCTGCAGAACATCGCTCTGTTCTCTCTACCTCCTGATACATAGAGATAGAACCTGCAGACTATTACACCCCTGACCCCTAGAGATCTGCAGAACATCGCTCTGTCCTCTCTACCTCCTGATAGTGATATATCCTGCAGACTATTACACCACTGACCTCTAGAGATCTGCAGAACATCGCTCTGTCCTCTCTACCTCCTGATAGTGATATATCCTGCAGACTATTACACCACTGACCTCTAGAGATCTGCAGAACATCGCTCTGCCCTCTCTACCTCCTGATACATAGTGATATATCCTGCAGACTATTACACCACTGACCTCTACAGATTGGCAGAACATCGCTCTGTCTTCTCTACCTCCTGATACATAGTGATATATCCTGCAGATTATTACACTACTGACCCCTAGAGATCTGCAGAACATCCCTCTGTCCCCTCTACCTCCTGATAGTGATATATCCTGCAGACTATTACACCACTGACCACTAGAGATCTGCAGAACATCGCTCTGTCCTCTCTACCTCCTGATACATAGTGATATATCCTGAAGACTATTACACCACTGACCTCTAGAGATCTGCAGAACATCGCTCTGTCCTCTCTACCTCCTGATAGTGATATGTCCTGCAGACTATTACACCACTGACCACTAGAGATCTGAAGAACATCGCTCTGTCCTCTCTACCTCCCGATACATAGTGATATATCCTGCAGACTATTACACCACTGACCTCTCTACAGATCTGCAGAACATCGCTCTGTCCTCTCTACCTCCTGATACATAGTGATATATCCTGCAGACTATTACACCACTGACCTCTAGAGATCTGCAGAACATCGCTCTGTCCTCTCTACCTCCCGATACATAGTGATATATCCTGCAGACTATTACACCACTGACCTCTACAGATCTGCAGAACATCCCTCTGTCCCCTCTACCTCCTGATAGTGATATGTCCTGCAGACTATTACACCACTGACCACTAGAGATCTGCAGAACATCGCTCTGTCCTCTCTACCTCCCGATACATAGTGATATATCCTGAAGACTATTACACCACTGACCCCTAGAGATCTGCAGAACATCGCTCTGTCCTCTCTACCTCCTGATACATAGTGATATGTCCTGCAGATTATTACACCACTGACCTCTACAGATCTGCAGAACATCGCTCTGTCCTCTCTACCTCCTGATACATAGTGATATGTCCTGCAGATTATTACACCACTGACCTCTACAGATCTGCAGAACATCGCTCTGTCCTCTCTACCTCCTGATACATAGTGATATGTCCTGCAGATTATTACACCACTGACCTCTACAGATCTGCAGAACATCGCCCTGCCCCCTCTACCTCCTGATACATAGTGATATGTCCTGCAGATTATTACACCACTGACCTCTACAGATCTGCAGAACATCGCTCTGTCCTCTCTACCTCCTGATACATAGTGATATATCCTGCAGACTATTACACCACTGACCTCTAGAGATCTGCAGAACATCGCCCTGCCCCCTCTACCTCCTGATAGTGATATGTCCTGCAGACTATTACACCACTGACCACTAGAGATCTGCAGAACATCGCTCTGTCCTCTCTACCTCCCAATACATAGTGATATATCCTGCAGACTATTACACCACTGACCTCTACAGATCAGCAGAACATCGCTCTGTCCTCTCTGCCTCCTGATACATAGTGATATATCCTGCAGATTATTACACCCCTGACCTCTAGAGATCTGCAGAACATCGCTCTGTCCCCTCTGCCTCCTGATACATAGTGATATATCCTGCAGACTATTACACCCCTGACCTCTAGAGATCTGCAGAACATCGCTCTGTCCTCTCTGCCTCCTGATACATAGTGATATATCCTGCAGATTATTACACCCCTGACCTCTAGAGATCTGCAGAACATCGCTCTGTCCCCTCTACCTCCTGTTAGTGATATATCCTGTTGTAACCGCTCTCTTTCGCCCCGCAGATTCCGCAGACTGGATGAAGCTCTGCAGAATCAGCGCGTTTTGTTGGAAAATGTTATAACTCAAGTAGAAGAGAAGAAAATAGTCGTCCAGGCGGCGGGGAAGCAGATCGAGGAGCGGTGAGAGCGCCCCCTAGGCTCCCTCTATGCGTCTCGCATAACCATCCCTGTTTCAGATGCTGACATCACACATAGATGGAATATACAGGATAGGTTGTCAATAGTCGGTCCGTGGGGTCTGCCGTTTGGGACCCCCACTAATCACTGTCTGCTTCCAGAACTGTCCGTACTGACAGCTGCGCTGGGAATCAGCTGATCAGTGGGGACCCCAAGCGCAGACCCCCGCCCTTCAACCTTTTATGACCTATCCTGAGGATAAATCATCAATATCAAAAGTCCTCGAGAACGACTTCACTCCAATGATTTAAAGGCCTAGACTAAAGCCCCATTTACACACAACGATTATCGCCCAGATTATCTTTCGGCTGGACGGCATGCTGTCTTCTCCAGGGGAGCAGCTGATTACAGTATTTAGCTGACAGCAGCAGCCCTTGCAAAGACAATGCAGTTCAGTGCTAAGTCCAGACCACATGCTGGGCTCTGCAAACAGCTGCTGGACCCTCATTTACATGCAAATGAAGCTAATAAAGTGCTAATGGGCATTTATGCAAAATGATTGCTAGAACTGTCAATTTTTCAATCATTTGAAATATTGTCTTTGCGTGCAAATGAGCTTTAAGATATTAATTGTTAGGATCTTGTGGAAAGTTCATCAGTATCAAATCACTGGGGGTCCACCACTTGGGTCTCCCGATAACTGTTTGAAATAGCCGCAGCACCTAAGTGAGCGCTGCAGCCACCTCAGTCCTTACGAGGCACAGCGCCGTACATTACATAGTGGCAGTGCCTGGTATAGCAGCTCAGTCCCATTCACTTAAATGGCATTGAGCTGTTCTCAAGCCACATGATAAATGAACTGAAGAGGACTGAGAAGAAGCGGCCGTGCACAGACCCCCACCAATCTCATCTTAGTCCAATAAAACCCATTTAGGGGGGAAATGTACCCAAAACTGATGAACCTTCAGAAAATGTTGTGGGGGGAATGCACCGCCGTCGTCTGTAGCCATTTAGGCCCCGGCTGTCTCTGCACCGCCGTCGTCTGTACCCATCTGAGGGCCAGGCGGTCTCTGCACCGCCGTCGTCTGTACTCATCGGACGGCCCGGCTGTCTCTGCACCGCCGTCGTCTGCACTCATCTGAGGGCCCGGCTGTCTCTGCACCGCCGTCGTCTGCACTCATCTGAGGGCCCAGCTGTCTCTGCACCGCTGTCCTCTGCGCCCATCTGAGGGCCCGGCTGTCTCTGCACCGCTGTCCTCTGCACCCATCTGAGGGCCCGGCTGTCTCTGCACCGCCTTCCTCTGCACCCATCTGAGGGCCCGGCTGTCTCTGCACCGCCGTCCTCTACCCATCTGAGGGCCCGGCTGTCTCTGCACCGCCGTCGTCTGCACTCATCTGAGGGCCCGGCTGTCTCTGCACCGCTGTCCTCTGCGCCCATCTGAGGGCCCGGCTGTCTCTGCACCGCTGTCCTCTGCACCCATCTGAGGGCCCGGCTGTCTCTGCACCGCCTTCCTCTGCACCCATCTGAGGGCCCGGCTGTCTCTGCACAGCCGTCCTCTACCCATCTTAGGGCGCGGCTGTCTCTGCACCGCCATCCTCTGCACCCATCTGAGGGCCCGGCTGTCTCTGCACCGCCATCCTCTGCACCCATCTGAGGGCCCGGCTGTCTCTGCACCGCCGTCCTCTGCACCCATCTGAGGGCCCGGCTGTCTCTGCACCGCCGTCCTCTACCCATCTTAGGGCGCGGCTGTCTCTGCACCACCATCCTCTGCACCCATCTGAGGGCCCGGCTGTCTCTGCACCGCCATCCTCTGCACCCATCTGAGGGCCCGGCTGTCTCTGCACCGCCATCCTCTGCACCCATCTGAGGGCCCGGCTGTCTCTGCACCGCCATCCTCTGCACCCACCTGACGGCCCGGCTGTCTCTGCACCGCCGTCCTCTGCACCCATCTGAGGGCCCGGCTGTCTCTGCACCGCCGTCCTCTGCACCCATCTGAGGGCCCGGCTGTCTCTGCACCGCCGTCCTCTGCACCCACCTGAGGGCCAGGCTGTCTCTGCACCGCCGTCCTCTGCACCCATCTGAGGGCCCGGCTGTCTCTGCACCGCCGTCCTCTGCCCATCTAAGGGCCTGGCTGTCTCTGCACCGCCGTCCTCTACCCATCTGAGGGCCCGGCTGTCTCTGCACCGCCGTCCTCTACCCATCTGAGGGCCCGGCTGTCTCTGCACCGCCGTCCTCTGCACCCACCTGAGGGCCAGGCTGTCTCTGCACCGCCGTCCTCTGCACACATCTGAGGGCCCGGCTGTCTCTGCACCGCCGTCCTCTACCCATCTGAGGGCCCGGCTGTCTCTGCACCGCCGTCCTCTGCACCCACCTGAGGGCCAGGCTGTCTCTGCACCGCCATCCTCTGCACCCATCTGAGGGCCCGGCTGTCTCTGCACCGCCGTCCTCTACCCATCTGAGGGCCCGGCTGTCTCTGCAGCACTTTTGGGATGAGAATAGCTGAGCGAACACTGAATTTCTGTATCCAGATTCTTCTTCCGCCTTCGTCTGACTTGTTCTGTCTTGGCAGCTTGTATGAGATAAAGCACATGCAGCGGAAGGTGGAGAACCAGATCAAGATGACCAAGATGGTGATCATCAACGAGCTGAACAAGAGGATGAACTCCCTGCTGGAGCAGCTGGAGGTGAGAGGGCGGCTGGAGAGAGATGAAGGACCTATAGGAGTCCATGTGGTCTAGGAGAGGAGCCGCTGGGGTTGGCTGGCTGCCCGCATTCACCTTCAATAACTGCAGGCTGGGAGTCGCCCATCCTGACATCCGCGCACACGAATATGGGGCGCGACCGTGAGCCTCCTAACATTTCTGGTCCTGATGACAAGTGCTGATCAAGAAGATTGGTCTGGATTTATCTGGCCTTTGCACAGACTATATGGGGGGCAGACGATCGTACATGGCGAATCCCCCGCTCACACGGCGAGATGTGCTGCCAGCAATGATGAATATCTGATCTTTCAGCTGCATAAAAGATAGTCGGCTGTCCGTTCTCCCGGGTGATGCGCAGCTGGCCGGCTGTCCGTTCTCCCGGGTGATGCACAGCTGGCCGGCTGTCCGTTCTCCCGGGTGATGCACAGCTGGCCGGCTGTCCGTTCTCCCGGGTGATGCGCAACTGGCCGGCTGTCCGTTCTCCCGGGTGATGCGCAGCTGGCCGGCTGGCCGTGCTCCCGGGTGATGCGCAGCTGATCGGCTGTCGATGCTCCTGGGTGATGCGCTGCTGATCGACTTTTCGTGCTCCCACATGCTGGTTGGCTGTCCGTGCTTCGCATGATGCTCACTCCTCAGCTGTCCATGCTCCTGCATGATGCTCACTGGTCGGCTCTCCGTGCTCCCGCGTGATGTTTGCTGCTCAGCTGTCCATGCTCCCGTGTGATGCTAGCTGCTCAGCTGTCCATGCTCCCGCGTGATGCTAGCTGCTCAGCTGTCCATGCTCCCGCGTGATGCTAGCTGCTCAGCTGTCCATGCTCCCGCGTGATGCTAGCTGCTCAGCTGTCTGTGCTCCCCCGTGATGCTCGCTGCTCGGCTATCCGTGCTCCCATGTGATACTAACTGCTCAGCTGTCTGTGCTCCCACGTGATGCTCGCTGGTCGGCTGTCCGTGCTCCCACATGATGCTTGCTGCTCAGCTGTCTGTGCTCCCACGTGATGATTGCTGCTCAGCTGTCTGTGCTCCCCCGTGATGCTCGCTGGTCGGCTCTCCGTGCTCCCACGGGATGTTCGCTGGTTGGCTGTCCGTTCTTCCGCATGATGTTCGCTGGTTGGCTGTCCGTGCTTCCGCGTGATGTTCGCTGGTTGGCTGTCCGTGCTTCCACGGGATGTTCGCTGTTTGGCTGTCCGTGCTTCCGCGTGATGTTCGCTGGTTGGCTGTCCGTGCTTCCGCGTGATGTTCGCTGGTCGGCTGTCTGTGCTTCCGCGTGATGCTCGCTGGTCGGCTGTCTGTGCTTCTGCGTGATGCTCGCTGGTCGGCTGTCCGTGCTTCCGCGTGATGCTCGATGGTCGGCTGTCCATGCTTCCGCGTGATGCTCGCTGGTCGGCTGTCTGTGATTCTGCATGATGCTCGCTGGTCGGCTACCCGTGTTCCTACGTGATGCTCGCTGGTCGGCTGCCCGTGCTCCCACGTGATGCTCGCTGCTCAGCTGTCAGTGCTTCCGCGTAATGCTCGCTGGTTGACTATCCGTGCTCTCGTGTGATGCTAGCTGGTCGCCTGCCCGTGCTCTCGTGTGATGCTCGCTGCTCAGCTGCCCGTGTTCCCACGTGATGCTCGCTGGTCAGCTGCCCGTGCTCCCACGTGATGCTTGCTGGTTGGCTGTCTGTGCTCCCATGTGATGCTCGCTGGTTGGCTGTCTGTGCTCCCCCGTGATGCTCGCTGGTCGGCTGCCCGTACTCCCACGTGATGCTCGCTGGTCGGCTGCCCGTACTCCCACGTGATGCTCGCTGGTCGGCTGCCCGTGCTCCCACGTGATGCTCGCTGGTCGGCTGCCTGTGCTCCCACGTGATGCTCGCTGGTCGGCTGCCCGTGCTCCCACGTGATGCTCGCTGGTCGGCTGCCCGTGCTCTCGTGTGATGCTCGCTGCTCAGCTGCCCGTGTTCCCACGTGATGCTCGCTGGTCGGCTGCCCGTGCTCCCACGTGATGCTCGCTGGTCGGATGCCCGTACTCCCACGTGATGCTCGCTGGTCGGCTGCCCGTGCTCCCACGTGATGCTCGCTGGTCGGCTGCCCGTGCTCCCACGTAATGCTCGCTGGTCAGCTGCCCGTGCTCTCGTGTGATGCTCGCTGCTCAGCTGCCCGTGTTCCCACGTGATGCTCGCTGGTCGGCTGCCCGTGCTCCCACATGATGCTCGCTGGTCGGCTGCCCGTGCTCCCACATGATGCTCGCTGGTCGGCTGCCCGTGCTCCCACGTGATGCTTGCTGGTTGGCTGTCCGAGCTCCCACGTGATGCTCGCTGCTCCCATGTGATGCACGCTGCTCAGCTGTCCGTGCTCCCACGTGATGCACGCTGCTCAGCTGTCCGTGCTCCCACGTGATGCTCGCTGGTCAGCTGTCCGTGCTCCCACGTGATGCTCGCTGGTCAGCTGTCCGTGCTCCCACGTGATGCTCGCTGGTCAGCTGTCCGTGCTCCCACGTGATGCTCGCTGGTCAGCTGTCCGTGCTCCCACGTGATACTCGCTGCTCAGCTGTCCGTGCTCCCACATGATGCTCGCTGGTCGGCTGCCCGTGCTCCCACATGATGCTCGCTGGTCGGCTGCCCGTGCTCCCACGTGATGCTTGCTGGTTGGCTGTCTGTGCTCCCACGTGATGCTCGCTGGTCAGCTGTCCGTGCTCCCACGTGATACTCGCTGCTCAGCTGTCCATGCTCCCACGTGATGCTCGCTGCTCAGCTGTCCGTGCTCCCACGTGATGCTCGCTGGTCAGCTGTCCGTGCTCCCACGTGATGCACGCTGCTCAGCTGTCCGTGCTCCCACGTGATGCACGCTGCTCAGCTGTCCGTGCTCCCACGTGATGCTCGCTGGTCAGCTGTCCGTGCTCCCACGTGATGCTCGCTGGTCAGCTGTCCGTGCTCCCACGTGATGCTCGCTGGTCAGCTGTCCGTGCTCCCACGTGATGCACGCTGCTCAGCTGTCCGTGCTCCCACGTGATGCACGCTGCTCAGCTGTCCGTGCTCCCACGTGATGCACGCTGCTCAGCTGTCCGTGCTCCCACGTGATGCTCGCTGCTCAGCTGTCCGTGCTCCCACGTGATGCTCGCTGCTCAGCTGTCCGTGCTCCCACGTGATGCTCGCTGCTCAGCTGTCCGTGCTCCCACGTGATGCTCGCTGCTCAGCTGTCCGTGCTCCCACGTGATGCTCGCTGCTCAGCTGTCCGTGCTCCCACGTGATGCTCGCTGCTCAGCTGTCTGTGCTCCCACGTGATGCTCGCTGCTCAGCTGTCCGTGCTCCCACGTGATGCTCGCTGCTCAGCTGTCCGTGCTCCCACGTGATGCTCGCTGCTCAGCTGTCCGTGCTCCCACGTGATGCTCGCTGCTCAGCTGTCTGTGCTCTCACGTGATGCTTGCTGGTTGGCTGTCTGTGCTCTCACGTGATGCTTGCTGGTTGGCTGTCTGTGCTCTCACGTGATGCTTGCTGGTTGGCTGTCTGTGCTCTCACGTGATGCTCGCTGGTCAGCTGTCTGTGCTCTCACGTGATGCTTGCTGGTTGGCTGTCTGTGCTCTCACGTGATGCTCGCTGCTAAGCTGTCCGTGCTCCCACGCGATGCTCGCTGCTCAGCTGTCCTTGCTCCCACGTGATGCTCGCTGCTCAGCTGTCCGTGCTCCCACGTGATGCTCGCTGCTCAGCTGTCTGTGCTCCCACGTGATGCTCGCTGCTCAGCTGTCCGTGCTCCCACGTGATGCTCGCTGCTCAGCTGTCCGTGCTCCCACGTGATGCTCGCTGCTCAGCTGTCCGTGCTCCCACGTGATGCTCGCTGCTCAGCTGTCTGTGCTCTCACGTGATGCTTGCTGGTCGGCTGTCTGTGCTCTCACGTGATGCTTGCTGGTCGGCTGTCTGTGCTCTCACGTGATGCTCGCTGGTCGGCTGTCTGTGCTCTCACGTGATGCTTGCTGGTTGGCTGTCTGTGCTCTCACGTGATGCTCGCTGGTCGGCTGTCTGTGCTCTCACGTGATGCTTGCTGGTCGGCTGTCCGTGCTCCCACGTGATGCTCGCTGGTCAGCTGTCCGTGCTCCCACGTGATGCTCGCTGGTCAGCTGTCCGTGCTCCCACGTGATGCTCGCTGGTCAGCTGTCCGTGCTCCCACGTGATGCTCGCTGGTCAGCTGTCTGTCTGTGCTCTCACGTGATGCTTGCTGGTTGGCTGTCTGTGCTCTCACGTGATGCTCGCTGGTCAGCTGTCTGTGCTCTCACGTGATGCTCGCTGCTCAGCTGTCTGTGCTCTCACGTGATGCTTGTTGCTCAGCTGTCTGTGCTCTCACGTGATGCTTGCTGGTTGGCTGTCTGTGCTCTCACGTGATGCTCGCTGCTCAGCTGTCTGTGCTCTCACGTGATGCTTGTTGCTCAGCTGTCTGTGCTCTCACGTGATGCTTGCTGGTTGGCTGTCTGTGCTCCCACGTGATGCACGCTGCTCGGCTGTCTGTGCTCTCACGTGATGCTTGCTGGTCAGCTGTCTGTGCTCTCACGTGATGCTTGCTGGTTGGCTGTCTGTGCTCCCACGTGATGCTCGCTGCTCAGCTGTCCGTGCTCCCACGTGATGCTCGCTGCTCAGCTGTCCGTGCTCCCACGTGATGCACGCTGCTCGGCTGTCTGTGCTCTCACGTGATGCTTGCTGGTTGGCTGTCTGTGCTCCCACGTGATGCTCGCTGCTCAGCTGTCCGTGCTCCCACGTGATGCACGCTGCTCGGCTGTCTGTGCTCTCACGTGATGCTTGCTGGTTGGCTGTCTGTGCTCCCACGTGATGCTCGCTGCTCAGCTGTCCGTGCTCCCACGTGATGCTCGCTGCTCAGCTGTCCGTGCTCCCACGTGATGCACGCTGCTCGGCTGTCTGTGCTCTCACGTGATGCTTGCTGGTTGGCTGTCTGTGCTCCCACGTGATGCTCGCTGCTCAGCTGTCCGTGCTCCCACGTGATGCTCGCTGCTCAGCTGTCCGTGCTCCCACGTGATGCACGCTGCTCGGCTGTCTGTGCTCTCACGTGATGCTTGCTGGTTGGCTGTCTGTGCTCCCACGTGATGCTTGCTGGTTGGCTGTCTGTGCTCCCACGTGATGCTCGCTGCTCAGCTGTCCGTGCTCCCACGTGATGCTCGCTGCTCAGCTGTCCGTGCTCCCACGTGATGCTCGCTGCTCAGCTGTCCGTGCTCCCACGTGATGCTCGCTGCTCGGCTGTCTGTGCTCTCACGTGATGCTTCCTGGTTGGCTGTCTGTGCTCCCACGTGATGCTCGCTGCTCAGCTGTCCGTGCTCCCACGTGATGCTCGCTGCTCAGCTGTCCGTGCTCCCACGTGATGCACGCTGCTCGGCTGTCTGTGCTCTCACGTGATGCTTGCTGGTTGGCTGTCTGTGCTCCCACGTGATGCTCGCTGCTCAGCTGTCCGTGCTCCCACGTGATGCTCGCTGCTCAGCTGTCCGTGCTCCCACGTGATGCTCGCTGCTCAGCTGTCCGTGCTCCCACGTGATGCTCGCTGCTCGGCTGTCTGTGCTCTCACGTGATGCTTGCTGGTTGGCTGTCTGTGCTCCCACGTGATGCTCGCTGCTCAGCTGTCTGTGCTCCCACGTGATGCTCGCTGCTCAGCTGTCCGTGCTCCCACGTGATGCTCGCTGCTCAGCTGTCCGTGCTCCCACGTGATGCACGCTGCTCGGCTGTCTGTGCTCTCACGTGATGCTTGCTGGTTGGCTGTCTGTGCTCCCACGTGATGCTCGCTGCTCAGCTGTCTGTGCTCCCACGTGATGCTCGCTGCTCAGCTGTCCGTGCTCCCACGTGATGCTCGCTGCTCAGCTGTCCGTGCTCCCACGTGATGCTCGCTGCTCGGCTGTCTGTGCTCTCACGTGATGCTTGCTGGTTGGCTGTCTGTGCTCCCACGTGATGCTCGCTGCTCAGCTGTCTGTGCTCCCACGTGATGCTCGCTGCTCAGCTGTCCGTGCTCCCACGTGATGCTCGCTGCTCAGCTGTCCGTGCTCCCACGTGATGCACGCTGCTCGGCTGTCTGTGCTCTCACGTGATGCTTGCTGGTTGGCTGTCTGTGCTCCCACGTGATGCTCGCTGCTCAGCTGTCTGTGCTCCCACGTGATGCTCGCTGCTCAGCTGTCCGTGCTCCCACGTGATGCTCGCTGCTCAGCTGTCCGTGCTCCCACGTGATGCTCGCTGCTCGGCTGTCTGTGCTCTCACGTGATGCTTCCTGGTTGGCTGTCTGTGCTCCCACGTGATGCTCGCTGCTCAGCTGTCTGTGCTCCCACGTGATGCTCGCTGCTCAGCTGTCCGTGCTCCCACGTGATGCTCGCTGCTCAGCTGTCCGTGCTCCCACGTGATGCACGCTGCTCGGCTGTCTGTGCTCTCACGTGATGCTTGCTGGTTGGCTGTCTGTGCTCCCACGTGATGCTCGCTGCTCAGCTGTCCGTGCTCCCACGTGATGCTCGCTGCTCAGCTGTCCGTGCTCCCACGTGATGCTCGCTGCTCAGCTGTCCGTGCTCCCACGTGATGCTCGCTGCTCGGCTGTCTGTGCTCTCACGTGATGCTTGCTGGTTGGCTGTCTGTGCTCCCACGTGATGCTCGCTGCTCAGCTGTCCGTGCTCCCACGTGATGCTCGCTGCTCAGCTGTCCGTGCTCCCACGTGATGCTCGCTGCTCAGCTGTCCGTGCTCCCACGTGATGCTCGCTGCTCGGCTGTCTGTGCTCTCACGTGATGCTTGCTGGTTGGCTGTCTGTGCTCCCACGTGATGCTCGCTGCTCAGCTGTCTGTGCTCCCACGTGATGCTCGCTGCTCAGCTGTCCGTGCTCCCACGTGATGCTCGCTGCTCAGCTGTCCGTGCTCCCACGTGATGCACGCTGCTCGGCTGTCTGTGCTCTCACGTGATGCTTGCTGGTTGGCTGTCTGTGCTCCCACGTGATGCTCGCTGCTCAGCTGTCTGTGCTCCCACGTGATGCTCGCTGCTCAGCTGTCCGTGCTCCCACGTGATGCTCGCTGCTCAGCTGTCCGTGCTCCCACGTGATGCTCGCTGCTCGGCTGTCTGTGCTCTCACGTGATGCTTGCTGGTTGGCTGTCTGTGCTCCCACGTGATGCTCGCTGCTCAGCTGTCTGTGCTCCCACGTGATGCTCGCTGCTCAGCTGTCCGTGCTCCCACGTGATGCTCGCTGCTCAGCTGTCCGTGCTCCCACGTGATGCACGCTGCTCGGCTGTCTGTGCTCTCACGTGATGCTTGCTGGTTGGCTGTCTGTGCTCCCACGTGATGCTCGCTGCTCAGCTGTCCGTGCTCCCACGTGATGCTCGCTGCTCAGCTGTCCGTGCTCCCACGTGATGCTCGCTGCTCGGCTGTCTGTGCTCTCACGTGATGCTTGCTGGTTGGCTGTCTGTGCTCCCACGTGATGCTCGCTGCTCAGCTGTCTGTGCTCCCACGTGATGCTCGCTGCTCAGCTGTCCGTGCTCCCACGTGATGCTCGCTGCTCAGCTGTCCGTGCTCCCACGTGATGCACGCTGCTCGGCTGTCTGTGCTCTCACGTGATGCTTGCTGGTTGGCTGTCTGTGCTCCCACGTGATGCTCGCTGCTCAGCTGTCCGTGCTCCCACGTGATGCACGCTGCTCGGCTGTCTGTGCTCTCACGTGATGCTTGCTGGTTGGCTGTCTGTGCTCCCACTTGACGAGCATCTGGCCGGATGGCAATAAACAATTATTTATCCGTATACACAATTCTCTGCCAATGTAAAGGAGGACGATCGACAGCCTTTGCCAATCAGCGCACGTTCCATCGTGGTGAGAATGTACATACGACGTACAAGGATCCTCCATGCCGATCTCCTCCAAGGAGAGGGGGACCCGCATACCCCAGACTGAAGCTGTTACATGGCGCCCGTTAGAGTCAGTAGGATCCGCTTGCCGGTTATGGTATTTCTGTTGTTTGACTCCAGGATGTGGATGGGGTCTTAGTAAAGTGACAACCATGCTCTGCGTAAGAACGGAGTGTTGTCACCGCCCCTCCCCCACACACATAGCACCTGAAGTCCGGGGGTCTCTACAGCTACTCCTTCTTGTATCCACATCAGAAAATGACGAGTGAGAAGCAGCAGAAGTTCGAGCAGCAGCTGCAGTCCGTCCTCCTCCTGAACCGCCAGCTGGAACACGTGCAGAACTTTGTGAACTGGGCCATGTACAGCAAGAACAGCGTCCCCTTCCTGTTCAGCAAGGAGCTGGTAAGTGCAGGACGTCGCTTATTACTGGCACACGAAGGGTAAATGGCACCATTGGATATGTAGAGTCTACAGGTGGAGCCTGTAGATGGCGCTCCGACTGCTGGGATAGCTCTGTGCTGATTGGCCAGCTGGTGGTGCCTTCTAGGTGGCAGCATGGACGCCGCTTCAGTCAGTGGCCATCAGTCATGGTCTTCTACAAATAGTCGTCATTATTTGTCACCCAACTGGTCGCGGCGCTGACTGGCATAAAGCAGCAATATTACGTAACAACCCCTTCCCGCTGCGCCCTCTGACTGCTGCGTCCGTACCCGTCTCTGACACAGCGTTACAGCATGAAGCAGACAGATCAGGATGAGCGAAAGCCAGCTACTGGGGGAGAACATAAAACGTGACTGCGCCAGCGGCTGCGATCTCAGAGCCTTCCCAGAAGTCATTGTGTCACGAAATGTTCTGCAGCTTTCCGATAGACTTTGTGGTTCCGCGCTGCGTTGCCCCTTTTCAACATTTCTGCTTGCTGTCAGTGAATTGGAATGTTCCTGGAGATCCCATTCTGGCATCATACGTTTGTTACAATGTATCTAGTGTGACAATCCACTGTGATACACTTACACATTGTAACACGCTGTGAGGACGAGCGACTTCTAGCGGCTGCGTTACCTGATGCCTATTAGAAAAACCTAGAATTCTGGGATGAGTTTGAGCGCCGTGGAGCATTTACAGGCGCCATGTTTGGGCTGTATTTTTGATGTTCTGTAGTAAATGCCCCCCTTGTTCACGCAGCCAAAGCTGCTTTGGATTTGCACCACAATCCGCGGCAGAAATGGGCACTGAGCCCGAGATCGCTGCCGCAGACTTTCATTTTAAGAATGAAGGAAACCTCCCTTCTTCCATCTTCAACACTTGAGGGCTGAAGGTGCCCCATGTGCCCCTGTGTTGGGTGGAAGCCAAGATGGGACACCAGTGGAAGACTTTTTCCCGCTCTTAAGCACTCACACACGGCCGTAACTGGCTCCACAAGTGGAATTCGGCAGCAGAGGCCGTCACGGCCCCCCAGAGACCCCATACTCACCTCCGGATCCGCTGCCCGATGTCCTGCATCCCGTGCCGGCGTGCGTGTGCAGTACAGTGCGTGACGCGCTGGCAGGGTCATGGGACATGTGAGGTTGGAGCTACATTCTTTTCAATGGGGCTGACGGAAATAGCAGAGCGCTTGTCGTTCGGATATCTCCACGGGCGCAGTGAATGGAGCGTTACTGCGACCAGCGCTCCATTCAGCCTCCCCACTGAGGGGGTGCCGTAACCCTGTAGTGAGGTGTTGGACCCGGGACCCCAGCTGTCAATATCAGCAGGAGACCCCCACCTATCAGTATGTTACCGTCATATATGGAGTGTAGGGGCGGATATTCTGGGGTCACTTGTAAACCCCTCTAAACCTCCATTCCCTTACAGATCGTATTCCAAATGCAGCGCCTCCTGGAGACGAGCTGTGGAAGTGACTTTGGGCGTCCCCTGAAGATGAAGTTTAGCTGGGAGCCTTCGTTTTGGACCAAGCAAATCTCCAACCTGGGTAATAGAAGAGCGCCGGCAAATATTGGGGGAGACTTGTAAGAACTAGAGCGAAGGACACAAGGGGCCGTGATTGGTGGCAAGCCATCAGATTCCAGCTCTCGTTCTCCGGACCCCTCGGCAGATAAGACGGGCTCTGATTGGCTGCTGTGGACCGTCCATCCCTTTTCATTTGCCCAGGTTTTATAGTTCTCCCTCCATTCGAGTCATGAATTTTATTTCCACGTTGACTCATTTGTCTCTGTGCTTCTCCGTAGGTTGTATACTGACCGACGCCGTCCACTTACCTCCTACGGACGTCCCTACTTACGGACCTATAGAAGACGTACAGTCGTCCTATTACCAGGCCCATCACCCTGCTCCCACTCCCCACCTGGCAACCCTCAGTACCCCGCAGAGCTATGCCCCCACCGTCCAGTGCCCCACACCGGTCTGCTGCGCACACTGCCATACGCTGCCATCCATCACGAAGACCCAACCTGCCAGCAGCACCGTGAGCCACATGAACTTCACCCACTCCACCACCATAAAGCAGCAGGTGGTGCAGCCCATACAGTACAGCGCCAGTAAGGAGCAGAAGTGCCCGTCTCGCCCTCTGAAGATCATTCAGCCCTGGTTGCCTCACCAGCCGCACTCGGAGCCCGAGAACTCCTCTTACTGGTCGGAGAATCAGCAGCCGAGAGCCGCCATCCAACCCACGGTGCAGAACGTAGCCCCTATATGTTCCGTGACATCGCAGGACTTCGGCCAGGGGCACACAGCCCTCCCGCTGAGTACCACAACGCCCTTACCGGCCCCCGCGGTACAGATGCAGCTGGGCCCCCTGCAGCAGAGACATCAGAGCCAGACGACGGTGTGCCCGGCGGACACCACTCACGAGCAGGTCATGCACCACAGCCTGGACCTCATCAACCAGCAGTTTGAGCTGGAGCAGATGCAGAAAGGACTCGAGCTTCTCCTCCAGAGTCAGCCATCAACCGTGCCGCTCAGCCAGAGCAAACAGCCGCAGCACGTGCAGCAGACCATCGTGGGGCAGATCAACTACATCGTGCGGCAACCTGCACCGCTGCCGCTGCAGAACCAGGAGGAGGTGCCGCCGGTCAGTAACGTGCCATTATATATAGGGTGTAGGGGACGGGTGCGGACAGGATGAGTAGTATGCCATCATATATAGGGTGTAGGGGGCGGGTGCCGTCGGTCAGTAACGTGCCATTATATATAGGGTGTAGGGGATGGGTGCGGACAGGATGAGTAGTATGCCATCATATATAGGGTGTGGGGGGCGGGTGCGGACAGCATGAGTAGTATGCCATCATATATAGGGTGTGGGGGGCGGGTGCCACCGGTCAGTAACGTGCCGTCATATATAGGATGTAGGGGATGGGTGCGGACAGGATGAGTAGTATGCCATCATATATAGGGTGTGGGGGGCGGGTGCGGACAGGATGAGTAGTATGCCATCATATATAGGGTGTGGGGTGTGGACAGGATGAGTAGTGTGCCGTTATATATAAGGTGTAGGGAGCAGGTGCGGTCAGGATGAGTAGTATGCCATCATATATAGGGTGTAGGGGGCGAGTGCCGCCGGTCAGTAGCGCACTGTCATTTATCAGGTGTAGGGGGCGGGTGCGGACAGGATGAGTATTGTGCCATCATATATAGGGTGTAGGGGGCTGGTGTGGACAGGATGAGTAGCATGCCATGATATGTAGGGTGTATGGAGCAGGTGCTGCCAGTCAGTAGCATGCCATCATATATAGGGTGTAGGGGATGAGTGACGCGCCAGGATATATAGGGTATAGGGGGCGGATACGGACAGAATGAGTAATGTGCCGTTATACATAGGGTGTAGGGGGCAGGTGCAGACATGATGAGTAGCATGCTGTCATATATAGGATGTAGGGGGCGGGTGCGGACAGGATTAGTAGCGCTTCGTGATATATAGGGTGTAGGGGGTGGGTGCGGACAGCATGAGTAGTATGCCATCATATATAGGGTGCATGGGACGGGTGCCGCCGGTCAGTAGTCTGCCGTCATATATAGGGTGTATGGGATGGTTGCTGCCAGTTAGTAGCATGCGGTCATATATAAGGTGTAGGGGGCGGGTGCGGACAGGATGAGTAGTATGCCATCATATATAGGGTGCATGGGACGGGTGCCGCCGGTCAGTAGTCTGCCGTCATATATAGGGTGTATGGGATGGTTGCTGCCAGTTAGTAGCATGCGGTCATATATAAGGTGTAGGGGGCGGGTGCGGACAGGATGAGTAGTATGCCATCATATATAGGGTGTGGGGGGCGGGTGCGGACAGGATGAGTAGTATGCCATCATACATAGGGTGCATGGGACGGGTGCCGCCGGTCAGTAGCATGCCGTCATATATAAGGTGTAGGGGGTGGGTGCGGACAGCATGAGTAGTATGCCATCATTTATAGGGGGGGGGGGGGTGCCGCCGGTCAGTAGCGCGCCGTCATATATAGGGTGTAGGGGGTGGGTGCTGCCGACCAGTAGCGCACTGTGATATATAGACTGTAAGGGATGGGTGCCACCGATCAGTAGCGCGCCATGATATATTGGGTATAGGGGATGGGTGCTGCCGGTCAATAGCGCAATGTGATATATGGGGTGTAGGGGACTGGTGCCACCGGTCACTAGCGTGCCGTCATGTATAGGGTGTAGGGGATGGGTGCCACCAGTTAGTAGCGTGCCGTGATATATTGGGTGTAGGGGATGGGTGCTGCCGGTCAATAGCGCAATGTGATATATGGGGTGTAGGGGACTGGTGCCACCGGTCACTAGCGTGCCGTCATGTATAGGGTGTAGGGGATGGGTGCTGCCAGGCAGAAGCGCACCATGATATATAGGGTGTGGGGGACAAGTGCCGCCGGTCAGTAGCGTGCAATCATATATAAGGTGTAGGGGTCGGGTGCGGACAGGATGAGTAGCGCGCCGTGATATATAGAATGTAGGTGATGGGTGCCGCCTGTCAGTAGCGTACTATCATATATATGCTATAGGGGGCGGGTGCGGTCAGGATGAGTAGCACGCCATGTAATATATAGGTTGTTGGGGATGGTTGCTGCCGGTCAGTAGCGCGCCGTGATAAATAGGGTGTAGGGGATGGGTGCCGCCAGTTAGTAGCGCGCCGTGATATATAGGGTGTAGGGGATGGGTGCCACTGGTCAGTAGCCCGCCATGATATATAGGGTGTAGATGATGGCTACCGCCTGTCAGTAGCGTACTATCATATATATGGTATAGGGGGCGGGTGGGACAGGATGAGTAGCATGCCGTGATATATAAGGTGTAGGGGATGGGTGCCGCCTGTCAGTAGCATGCTGTCATATATAATGTGATATAATGTGTATGGGGCGGGTGCGGACAAGATGAGTAGTGCTTCGTGATATATAGGGTGTAGGCGAAGGGTGCCGCCACATATAAGGTGTAGGGGATGGGTGCTGCCAGTCAGTAGAGCGCTGTCATATATAGGTTGTAGTGGATGGGTGCCGCTGGTCAGTAGCGCGCCATAATATATAGGGTGTAGAGGATGGGTGTGGACAGGATGAGTACCGCTCCATGATATATAGGGTGTAGGGGACGGGTGCCGCCAGTCAGTAGAGGGCTATCATATATAGGGTGTAGGGGACGGGTGCCGCCAGTCAGTAGAGGGCTATCATATATAGGGTGTAGGGGACGGGTGCCGCCGGTCAGCAGAGGGCTATCATATATAGGGTGTAGGGGACGGGTGCCGCCGGTCAGCAGAGGGCTATCATATATAGGGTGTAGGGGACGGGTGCCGCCGGTCAGCAGAGGGCTATCATATATAGGGTGTAGGGGACGGGTGCCGCCTGTCAGCAGAGGGCTATCATATATAGGGTGTAGGGGACGGGTGCCGCCGGTCAGTAGAGGGCTATCATATATAGGGTGTAGGGGATGGGTGCCGCCGGTCAGTAGAGGGCTATCATATATAGGGTGTAGGTGACGGGTGCCGCCGGTCAGCAGAGGGCTATCATATATAGGGTGTAGGGGACGGGTGCCGCCGGTCAGCAGAGGGCTATCATATATAGGGTGTAGGGGACGGGTGCCGCCTGTCAGCAGAGGGCTATCATATATAGGGTGTAGGGGACGGGTGCCGCCGGTCAGTAGAGGGCTATCATATATAGGGTGTAGGGGATGGGTGCCGCCGGTCAGTAGAGGGCTATCATATATAGGGTGTAGGTGACGGGTGCCGCCGGTCAGCAGAGGGCTATCATATATAGGGTGTAGGGGACGGGTGCCGCCGGTCAGCAGAGGGCTATCATATATAGGGTGTAGGGGACGGGTGCCGCCGGTCAGTAGAGGGCTATCATATATAGGGTGTAGGTGACGGGTGCCGCCGGTCAGTAGAGGGCTATCATATATAGGGTGTAGGTGACGGGTGCCGCCGGTCAGTAGAGGGCTATCATATATATGGTGTAGGGGACGGGTGCCGCCGGTCAGTAGAGGGCTATCATATATAGGGTGTAGGGGACGGGTGCCGCCGGTCAGTAGAGGGCTATCATATATAGGGTGTAGGTGATGGGTGCTGCCGGTCATTAGAGGGCTATCATATATAGGGTGTAGGTGATGGGTGCCGCCGGTCAGTAGAGGGCTATCATATATAGGGTGTAGGTGACGGGTGCCGCCGGTCAGTAGAGGGCTATCATATATAGGGTGTAGGGGACGGGTGCCGCCGGTCAGTAGAGGGCTATCATATATAGGGTGTAGGGGACGGGTGCCGCCGGTCAGTAGAGGGCTATCATATATAGGGTGTAGGTGACGGGTGCCGCCGGTCAGTAGAGGGCTATCATATATAGGGTGTAGGGGACGGGTGCCGCCGGTCAGTAGAGGGCTATCATATATAGGGTGTAGGGGACGGGTGCCGCCGGTCAGCAGAGGGCTATCATATATAGGGTGTAGGTGACGGGTGCCGCCGGTCAGCAGAGGGCTATCATATATAGGGTGTAGGTGACGGGTGCCGCCGGTCAGTAGAGGGCTATCATATATAGGGTGTAGGGGACGGGTGCCGCCGGTCAGTAGAGGGCTATCATATATAGGGTGTAGGGGACGGGTGCCGCCGGTCAGTAGAGGGCTATCATATATAGGGTGTAGGGGACGGGTGCCGCCGGTCAGCAGAGGGCTATCATATATAGGGTGTAGGGGACGGGTGCCGCCGGTCAGTAGAGGGCTATCATATATAGGGTGTAGGGGACAGGTGCCGCCGGTCAGTAGAGGGCTATCATATATCGGGTGTAGGGGACGGGTGCCGCCGGTCAGCAGAGGGCTATCATATATAGGGTGTAGGGGACGGGTGCCGCCGGTCAGTAGAGGGCTATCATATATCGGGTGTAGGGGACGGGTGCCGCCGGTCAGTAGAGGGCTATCATAAATAGGGTGTAGGGGACGGGTGCCGCCGGTCAGTAGAGGGCTATCATATATAGGGTGTAGGGGACGGGTGCCGCCGGTCAGTAGAGGGCTATCATATATAGGGTGTAGGGGACAGGTGCCGCCGGTCAGTAGAGGGCTATCATATATAGGGTGTAGGTGACGGGTGCCGCCGGTCAGTAGAGGGCTATCATATATAGGGTGTAGGGGATGGGTGCCGCCGGTCAGCAGAGGGCTATCATATATAGGGTGTAGGTGACGGGTGCCGCCGGTCAGCAGAGGGCTATCATATATAGGGTGTAGGTGACGGGTGCCGCCGGTCAGTAGAGGGCTATCATATATAGGGTGTAGGTGACGGGTGCCGCCGGTCAGTAGAGGGCTATCATATATAGGGTGTAGGGGACGGGTGCTGCCGGTCAGTAGAGGGCTATCATAAATAGGGTGTAGGGGACGGGTGCTGCCGGTCAGTAGAGGGCTATCATATATAGGGTGTAGGTGACGGGTGCCGCCGGTCAGTAGAGGGCTATCATATATAGGGTGTAGGGGACGGGTGCCGCCGGTCAGCAGAGGGCTATCATATATAGGGTGTAGGGGACGGGTGCCGCCGGTCAGCAGAGGGCTATCATATATAGGGTGTAGGGGACGGGTGCTGCCGGTCAGTAGAGGGCTATCATATATAGGGTGTAGGGGACGGGTGCCGCCGGTCAGTAGAGGGCTATCATATATAGGGTGTAGGGGACGGGTGCCGCCGATCAGTAGAGGGCTATCATATATAGGGTGTAGGTGACGGGTGCCGCCGGTCAGTAGAGGGCTATCATATATAGGGTGTAGGGGACGGGTGCTGCCGGTCAGTAGAGGGCTATCATATATAGGGTGTAGGGGACGGGTGCTGCCGGTCAGTAGAGGGCTATCATATATAGGGTGTAGGTGACGGGTGCCGCTGGTCAGCAGAGGGCTATCATATATAGGGTGTAGGGGACGGGTGCCGCCTGTCAGCAGAGGGCTATCATATATAGGGTGTAGGGGACGGGTGCCGCCGGTCAGCAGAGGGCTATCATATATAGGGTGTAGGGGACGGGTGCCGCCGGTCAGTAGAGGGCTATCATATATAGGGTGTAGGTGACGGGTGCCGCCGGTCAGTAGAGGGCTATCATATATAGGGTGTAGGGGACGGGTGCCGCCGGTCAGTAGAGGGCTATCATATATAGGGTGTAGGTTATGGGTGCCGCCGGTCAGTAGAGGGCTATCATATATAGGGTGTAGGGGACGGGTGCCGCCGGTCAGCAGAGGGCTATCATATATAGGGTGTAGGGGACGGGGGACGCCGGTCAGTAGAGGGCTATCATATATAGGGTGTAGGGGACAGGTGCCGCCGGTCAGTAGAGGGCTATCATATATAGGGTGTAGGGGACGGGTGCCGCCGGTCAGTAGAGGGCTATCATATATAGGGTGTAGGGGACGGGTGCCGCCGGTCAGTAGAGGGCTATCATATATAGGGTGTAGGGGACGGGTGCCGCCGGTCAGTAGAGGGCTATCATATATAGGGTGTAGGTGACGGGTGCCGCCGGTCAGTAGAGGGCTATCATATATAGGGTGTAGGGGACGGGTGCCGCCGGTCAGTCGCATGCCCTTTTGTCAGCCCCCATCTGATGGCGTTGTACTACTTTGCCCTTCAGATCCACAGGGATTCATTGCGGTGTAGATTCCACTCAGTGATAAAATGGTTCTGCAGGAATATTGGCCCCCGCGGACAGGAAGCTTCTTGTAGTTGCTGCAGATTAGATGGCGGTGCTGACATGTTCTGACCGGCTGACAGGGTCAGCGATTCATGCTGCCAAATTCTGACCCCCCATCAGCAACAGAGATCTGTCTCCATCTGACCAGGAGAGGTCTCTCGGCGGCTCAGTGATACAAGTTTTGCGCTCTTTTGCCCGCTGGAGTCTTTCTGTTTCTCTTAGACACAATGGCGCTGGAACTGGTCGCCCGCTGTTATACCATCCGTGCGGAGGAACGTCGAGTTGTGCGTTCGGACACGTTAGTTGGAGCCCCAGCGTTGTATTCAGCTGACTGTGCAGCCTGTTGGTCAGAACGATTCCTGACATCCTCCTCCGACCCCTTTCAGTGAGGAGTTGTTTCCACAGGATCCCTTTTCGATGGATGTTCTCCTCAATCGCGCCATTCTCTGTATACTCTCCATACTGTTACACGATAAACCCGCCGTAGTTGGCCGTGAGACTCCCGGCTAGTCTAGCACCGATGACCGGCCTCGCTGGAAGTCGCTCCGATCGCTGGGTCTTCCCTCTAATGTGGATTCACACTGAAACAGATCCGCGGAAAACTTGTCACGTGATTTTATGCCGCACTCCGGGGTCACGGGGAGAATTACCATACGGGGGAGCGCTGATCGTTAGAGGGCCGGGGGGCTGTAATAAAAGGGCCGGGGGTTTAATAAAGGGGTCATTCAGTAGACAGGGGTGTGTATATAGGTCTCCTGAGGTGTTGCATTCTTAGTCTACTAACGTCGTCCATCTGCGGCCCCCAGTAAGACTACAGGACATTATTAGGGAAGTCTTTGGGAAGGACTCGGCACAATTGTTTCTGTAAATCGGTTTGTGAATTGCAGACTGTATCCTGTAGAGACCGCTGGGCAGGGCGGTGCGGCATGTATTGGCGTGTGTGTGGTATGACATGGTTCCGGGGGCACATGGTGGGCACACTGTTACTGCTGTCTCTGACTACTAGGTCTGCTGCTCTTCTAGGTCTGCGAGGAGCCCATCTCCCCCGGCGCTCACACCGTTGACTTATCTCCAGTAATTGCTCATTCTCCTGGAAATCCACAATCGCAGTCTATAGCCGATGAGATTATCGCGGCGGTGGAGAACGACGCCTGCCGGAGGAACCAACTGTCTGCAAATCCAACGAGGAAGGTGCGTGCTACAGGGAACCCGCAGGGTCAATGATGGGAGCAGACAGCGGGGCCGGTTACGGCTCGTCTTCTGGAGTAATGCTATAGAACGTGGCGCCTGGGGTTGGACGCCATGTTGATGAAGCCCCCCTGAGTATAGCATTGTCAGGTTTTGGTAGATCCATCAGCAGGGCTACGGCGCCCTGTTGTGGGGCGCACACTACAGTGTTGGGCAGTTGCTGGCACACCGCTGGCGCGCTGCACCAGTATTACTATCGACCAAAGCTGTGCAGAGGACTTAAAGTGACCCCCTGGTGTTAGGACAAAATTCAGCCCCAGGACCAGAGGCGTTTCTCTTAGAGTAAGGGCTCATGCCCACGGACGGAGCGGGATACATCCGCGGATTTCCGCTGCGGGAGTAGCGTGCCCGCGAGCGATCCCATAATTCCACCACAGAAATCCAGAGGTCTCTATTAATACTATATTAATGGAGACCTGCCGCGGCGGAAAAACATGGTGAATTAGAACATGCCGCCATTTTTTTCCGCGGCGGAAATCCGCAGCAAATCATGCCTGTTCAATAGAACCTAATAGCTGCGTTATTCCACCGTGGGAAACGCAGCAGAAATCCGTTTGTGGGCGTCAGCCCTTAGGGACCTATCCAATTAGTTTTGCGGATGGGCCCACATGTTTTGATCTAAATATCTGCATGAAGAAGCCATGTCCATATCACAAGTACGGTATAGACAATTGTGTGCATTTTATTCTGATATTAACCATGTAGCGTGCGTTCCTGCTGCGGTAATTGTCGCCGCCGGGCCGGCACTGAACTTGGTTTCTTAAAGGGAACTTGTTACATCTGCAAAGTAAGTTATGGTGCCATCAGGGGGCCCGGTGATACGCGGGTCTGTAACGTCTCAGCATGTCTGGGGTCCTTGTACAGGTAGGACTTGTCCGGTGCCGCCTGTTGTGGTTCTCTACTGCTCGAGCGATTTATCCCATTTGGCGCACCCGTTCTTCTGTGTGAACCGCGTATCCTGCTAATTATCTCCACGTCTGACCGCAGCTCTCCTATTTTTTTGTGTCTTCTGCAGCGTTCGGCTTCAGAAAGCTTCTCCAATTCTCCAGATCTTGAACTATCCTCCCCCCGACTCTCTCGTTCTGTGGACCCCCAAATGCAAGGCGCGCCCTGCCAGTTCTTCGCGCAGCCCCCGGACAGGTGTTACGGCACAGAAGGCGAGACGGACAGGATCACTGCTTACGGCGCTGTAGATGCAGCTGTCGCTGAGGAGATGCACTTGGAATCCAACGATCACCTAGCAACAGGGGGCGCTCTCCTGGGAAATGCAATATGTAAGGTATGATTTACTGATCCCTGGGAGGACTGGGTCATAAACAATGCGGAGCCCTGAGACGGCGCAGCTTCTCCTCGCTCGGGGGCCGCGTACTCCGCAGGGGTCTCAGCTGCCTCCTCCGGGGCTTCAGGGCGTTAATGATATAACTGCAGCGAATGTAACAACTTATTATTGTAACCACCGTTGTCTGAAGGTTTCCACCCAACACTCATTAACCCCGACAGCCAACAGACTGGAAAATCCCACCTGAAAATGTGTTTTTGTAGATTTTTAATGTCTCAAGTAAATATATTTGGTGCAGAACTCGGCTGATATTAATGTATTTTAACCCCTTAGTGGCATACATCACTTTAGACTTAGAGCCCCCGACACTGGTCTTCAGGCATTCCCTCCTGGTCAGAGATTTGAAAATCCCCACCCCCAGGAAGCATAGCCTCTGATTGGTTACTTGATCGCCGCAGATCATCCAATCAGAAGTAGCGCTTCCTGGAGGCGGGGATTTTCAAATCTGACCAGGAGGGGATGCCTGAAGACAACTGCCGGGGACCGGGCAGAAGACGCCACAGAACCGGACAGCGCTTCTTGGGTGATGTATTTGTTTGTTTGCTTTTCTGCAGATAGGGCTTATTTTTAGGGTAGGGATTATATTTTAGGCCCCACCCCCCGAAAAGTCGCGCAACTTTGTAGTGACAAAAAATTACGATATCGTGAGAAACGCAGCAATATCGCACAGACCACTGATGTGATTTTTTCTCGGCGATATCGCGTCGCCCGTGTGAAAGAGGCCTAAAGCCTGAATCTGCTGCAGATTTCTGCGCCATACCCGGCATGTACACAAGTGGATTTTGGCGCAGCATTTTCTGTGTTTTCAGCGCATGCACAAATACGCTCGCCACTACAAAGTGTATTCGCACATGAACAAGTCAAAATTTGAAATTCACGCTTTTGCGCACAGTAAAAAAAAGCAGGAAGATGGGGTCCTGCACCGTCTTTTCTTGTGCCTAGTAAAATTGCGCGAGAATCACGCTAGTCAAAACATAACCATTGAAATCATAGTCATTTGATTTAGGCCTTAGGTCCATCTATTCCGCACGTGTAAAAGGGCCCTCAGGGTGATTATACACGGACAGCATTACTCTGCAGGACGCAACACCGTTACAGGTTTCGTCAAACAGTGCGGAATGCGTTCAGTGAATGTTTTGCTGAATTTCTCGTTTTTTTCTTTCACAGACTTAGGGCTTATTCAGACGGGCGTATATCGGTCGGGTTTTCACACTAAGTTCCGCCTCCGTCCCGCCCCTCCCATTGCAAACAGTGGCTTGGGGCAGAGAGGGGGTGGAAGCTCAGTGCACTGCCCCCGTCCCGCCCCCTCCCCTTGCAGAGAGGGGCAGCGTATATCGTCCAGGCGTGAAAACCCACCGAGATACGGGCGTCTGAATAAGCCCTCAAATTGTGGAATTCCATCTCCTGTCTGTTAGAATCCGCAGCAACATTTCCACACGACGTTCTTCATTCTGCTGTGGAATTTAATCTTGCAATTTTGAAGTGGAGACGCGGATTTTAACAGATGCGCAATTCAAGCCCCACAGGGATAACATTATGGTGCATAAATGTCCGCACGGACTAATTCTGCCCCCTGCAGGGCTTTTAGATTTCATTGGCACCATTTTTGGGTGACTCTTTGATTTTTATTCCTGTTTTGGGGAGGTGAGATGAACAGAACGGCTATTCTGACGTATCCCCTCCCCCCCTCCTACCCCACTAACTCATTTCTTGATGTTGACTACATGGTACAGGTCCTACAGATGCAGATATAACAATGATGTGTAGGCATTAATTTATTTTTCTCCAATAATAAAACATGGCGTAACAGAAAAAAGTTTAGATTTTTTTTCCTTTTCTGTTGAACCACTTAGATGCCGCGGTGATGAGTTGATTGCAACATCTGAGGGGATAAACAGTTGGGTTGTAGAGTCAATAAGATGCTTAATTAGACACAGAAGATTGATTATATAAGCAATTACTCCTTCTCTGAAAAAAGAGAACCACATGTGTGACAATCAGAGAGCAAGCATTGGGGGAGGGGAGAGTAACAAGGGAGGATTCACTAAGCTGATTTTTTTTTTTAACTTTTATTTATTTTTTTACATTTCTGACTTCTGTTTTGAGGCATATATAACAAAATAAAGGTTGTGTTTGAAATTGAGATTGGACAGCACACGGACACCCAATCAGTCCACGGAAAATGGGCAAGAATAGGAGACCGTAACATAGTATGTAAGGCTGAAAAATGACCTCTGTCCATCCTGTTCAGCCATGCTGCAATTTGTAATCGGACGCAAAGTCAAGTAAGAGCGGCCCACCCGGGTACAGCTATTCAAATGCATGGCTGCTGTTTCTGTCTGTAAATAGTGTGCACGGAGCGCAAGTGTGCAGCGGAGTGAACTCAGAGCCGTTATAATCAATGGCGCTTTTCAGACATGCAGTTTTTTCCTCAGGCGGCCGGTCTGTGTAGCAGTTTGTTCTAGTCTGTTGGATTCACGGATACAAGTCGGACAGGATGTGTCTCAGGCGTATCTTGTACTAGTTGTACCTGAGGGACTCGGTCCATGGGCTGCCTGGCAGTTTACACGGACGTGGCGGTCACATGTATTGGCAGCTCCTCTTTCTGACCTGTGCCGCTGGCAGGACGAGCCGAGGGGGATTCTCATAAGGACCACCCAGCTGTCTTCCTTCATCGGCTACATTGCCCGTGGGATCACACAGACGGCACACGGCCCCCAAATAAGCTGGTGTGCAGCTACCCTTAGGCCGGATACACGCAGATGAGCGCAGTATCAGTGCGAGAGACTTTGTCCGAGATCGCGCTCGCCCACGTGCGTTCTCCACAACGATGCAAGTCAGAAACGCCTCTCATAGCTTCGGTGAAGTTGCGATCCTTAGGCTCATGTTTCACGCACGTCAGAGGATCACAAGTGTTTCCCATTGATTTCAAGGGAAAACCTCACATGGCACTCACATGCACACCCCACGCCATGCAATGTCTTTTAAGGGCCACATAAAACTTGAGTAAGATTCCCCCATTCTCTGCTCCGCCCAGCTTGAAGTGACAGCAGGAAGTTCAGTACATGCAGCACCCACTGTACCCTGCGTATCTCCAACTACAACGGGGCTATTTCTGCAGCCTTAGTCTTGTTTTGGGTGGAGATGGCGCCATTAGAATAGCACCCCGCCTCCTGCCTGAACGGGGCTCAAGCTAAACTGCAAGGTCATTTTCTAAAAGCAAGAACCCCGTTAAAAACTGTTGGATGGATCTCCTTGACATTTGTGGGATTGTTAATCACTGAAGTGTCAGAGTATCCTTGTCCGCTGTCGTCCCCCCACCCCAAGGGTTCAGTGTGTCCTTATCCTCTGCACCCCCCCCCCCCACCTCACTAAGGCTGGGTCAGTAGTTTGATGGAGTGCATTATATTATCACCGTTCTCTCCCGATGGGCTCCCAATCTCTTTACAGCGCTGTGAAATATGTCGGCGCTATAAAAGCTACATGTGTAGTGGCCCAGTACATCTATCCTAGCCCCCTCCATAAATGTCATACATGTCATGTCTTGTGCTGGTGCGCTGTGCAAAAGTGTCTTGTCATTCTGTTATGTGTATTGCGCAGCTGCAGCGTGTGAGGGGTTAAGTGTCTGCATGAGCGCGGTAGATGCTTGCAATGTATCAATTTGTCTTGTCACGTGGTATGAGTGAAGATATAAATAGAAGTGTGTGAGAGCGGAAAAGCAGTTGAGTTCTGAGGTCCATTCTTCTGGGTTCCTGAGAGAGAGTGCCAGCCACATGGGGGTACCTTCAACTCCCATGTGGTGAAGAATGGAGGAGGAAGAGCAGTTCCCGTTTACCTGTGTAACAGCAACTATGTCTGAGTGAGTCCCGAGAGAGAGAGAGAGAGAGAGAGAGAGAGAGACAGCGTGAGCAAGAGAAGGTGCATACAGCCAGAGGTACTTAGTGATTATTTTTCCTCTGTGGCCTTCCTAAAGCCTGGGATCACCACATAGAGGTACACCCATGTGTTTCCACATCTGACCATTCTGAAGTCTGGGATCACCGGGTGGAGGTACTGTTAAGTCTACTTCTTTACTTCTAGTTAAGTTTTGCCAGGCCCTGATTGTTCCCAGAGACCTGAGGAACGTTACTTTTGTCTGTGGCTCCATTTATTTACCAAGGGTCATACTGGTGTGTAACAGAACGGTGGCATCTGCTATCCCTGTTCTCCAGTTTATTGGGCATCCCTATCCTAGGGGTGTCCGGAAGAGGCCCAGCGCTGCCCTTGCTGAGGCTATGTGTGCCCCTCCGGGAGGGAGCCTAGTAAGTGCCAACATGACCAGTGACCACTCGACCCTCCCAGCTCCTCAACGTGTGCCTTGTGTCTGGGGTCACCCTACGGGATGCTGCACATGCATAAAGTTACAAATCCTAATCTTTTTAACATTTTTCTTCAGATAGAAAATGTGAACATGAGCTGCAGTGGCCCCCCGCTGCCACCGCCGCCGCCGCCTCCGCCACCTCCACCTGACAACACGCTGGGGACCGTGCTGAGTGACATCGTTCTGCCGCTGGAGAATATGTTTGAGGAGCCGATAAATCTCTCCCTTAAAAAATGTTTCCCGCCTGATGCCGGCTCCTCCTCCTCGGCCCTCCGGAGACTCCCCAGCCCCCCAGAGCCGATGATCAAGGAGATAAAAAATGAAGCCGGTAACTGACACCTACTAGTGTGATATCAGATACCCCCTCCCCCCCTCAGTTGTCAGAGAATCCACTCCTAGAACTGGTTGTAATGATTTCTGTCCGATCTCTCCCAGATACAGATAATCGCTTCCAGCCACCCGAAGAGCTGAAGACACCGGAAAATCCGAACAGGTAATCAGCCCTGTGTGACGGTCCTCTGAGACCAGCCGATGCGTCAGTGACGTGAGCCGGTGACTCCTCCTCTGAGACCAGCCAATGCGTCAGTGACATGAGCCGGCGACTCCTTCTCTGAGGCCAGCCGATGCGTCAGTGACGTGAGCCGGTTACTCCTCCTCCTAGACCAGCCGATGCATCAGTGACGTCAGCCGGCGACTCCTCCTCTGAGACCAGCTGGTGCGTCAGTGATGTGAGCCGGTTACTCCTCCTATGAGACCAGCCAATGAGTCAGGGATGTCAGCCGGTGACTCCTCCTCTGAGACCAGCCGATGCATCAGTGACATCAGCCGGTGACTCCTCCTCTGAGACCAGCCGATGCATCAGTGACATCAGCTGGCGACTCCTCCTCTGAGACCAGCTGATGCATCAGTGACATCAGCTGGTGACTGCTCCTCTGAGACCAGCCAATGCATCAGTGACATCAGCCGGCGACTCTTCCCATGAGACCAGCTGATGTATCAGTGACATCAGCCGGCGACTCCTCCTATGAGACCAACTGATGAGTCAGGGATGTCAGCTGGTGACTCCTCCTCTGAGACCAGCCGATGCACCAGTGACATCAGGCGGTGACTCCTCCTCTGAGACCAGCTGATATGTCAGTGACATCAGCCGGCGACTCCTCCTATGAGACCAGCCGATGTGTCAGTGACATCAGCCGGCGACTCCTCCTATGAGACCAGCCGATGTGTCAGTGACGTCAGCCGGCGACTCCTCCTCTGAGACCAGTCGATGTGTCAGTGACGTCAGCCGGCAACTCCTCCTCTGAGACCAGCCGATGTGTCAGGGATGTCAGCCAGTGACTCCTCCTCTGAGACCAGCCGATGTGTCAGTGACGTCAGCCGGCGACTCCTCCTATGAGACCAGCCAATACGTCAGTGACGTCAGCCGGCGATTCCTCCTGTGAGACCAGCTGATGTGTCAGTGACGTCAGCCGGCGACTCCTCCTTTGAAAACAGGCGATGTGTCAGGGATGTCAGACGGTGACTCCTCCTCTGAGACCAGCCGATGTGTCAGGGATGTAAGCCGGTGACTCCTCCTCTGAGACCAGCCGATGTGTCAGGGATGTAAGCCGGTGACTCCTCCTCTGAGACCAGCCGATGTGTCAGGGATGTCAGCCGGTGACTCCTCCTCTGAGACCAGCCAATGTGTCAGCCGGCGATTCCTCCTCTGGGACCAGCCGATGCGTCAGTGACGTCAGCCGGCGACTCCTCCCATGAGACCAGCTGATGTGTCAGTGACATCAGCCGGTGACTCCTCCTCCTAGACCAGCTGATGTGTCAGGGATGTCTGCCGGTGACTCCTCCTCTGAGACCAGCCAATGTGTCAGTGACGTCAGCCGGCGACTCCTCCCATGAGACCAGCTGATGCGTCAGTGACATCAGCCGGTGACTCCTCCTCCTAGACCAGCTGATGTGTCAGGGATGTCTGCCGGTGACTCCTCCTCTGAGACCAGCCAATGTGTCAGGGATGTCTGCCGGTGACTCCTCCTCTGAGACCAGCCGATGTGTCAGGGATGCGGAAACTGTGTGATGAATTAGACTTTCTTCTTTTTCACGCAGCGCAAATTTCAAGATCCGTACTTTATGAATTAATTACATTGCAGACTTCCACATCATTCAATGAATGCAAAAGATAGCCTGGAAATTGCGTGGGAATCCCCACCGTCGGCTGAGCACAATCCATGGCTATGACCACGCGGAGCGCAGTTTCTGCAGCTGAAAATTGGTTGCCAATTTTTGGTGCCGATCTGTGCCAAAACCCACATGTAACACGCAGACCTGACGTGATGCGGATTATAAATAAGTTCCACTAATGATATATCGTCTTCATAGAATCATAGACTGGTAGAGTTGGAAGGGACCTCCAGGGTCATCGGGTCCAACCCCTTGCTCAGTGCAGGATCACTAAATCATCCCAGACAGATGTCTGTCCGGCCCCTGAAGACTTCCATTTAAGGAGAACTCCCCACCTCCCGTGGCAACCTGTTCCACTCATTGATCCCCCTCACTGTCTAATATCTAATCTGTGTCTCCTCCCTTTCAGTTTCATCCCATTGCTTCTAGTGTTTCCTTGTGCAGATGAGAATAGGGCTGATCCCTCTGCACTGTGACAGCCCTTCAGATATTTGTAGACCGCTATTAAGTCTCCTCTCAGCCTTCTCTTCTGCTAAACATTCCCAGATCCTTTAACCGTTCCTCATAGGACATGATTTGCAGACCGCTCACCATCTTGGTTACTCTCCTCTGAACTTGCTCCAGTTTGTCTATGTCTTTTTTAAAGTGGGGAGCCCAGAACTGGACCCAGTATTCCAGATGAGGTCGGACTAAGGAAGAGTAGAGGGGGATAATGACCTCACGTGATCTAGACTCTATGCTTCTCTTAATACATCCCAGAATTGTGTTTGCCTTTCTGTTTGCTGCATCACACTATTGACGCATGTTCAGTCTATGATCTATTAGTATACCCAAGTCTTTTTCACATGTGCTGCTGCTCAGCCCAATTCCTCCCATTCTGTATCGGCTTTCTTCATTTTTCTTGCCCAGATGTAGGACTTTGCATTTCTCCTTGTTAAATACCATTCTGTTAGTCGCTGACCACTGTGCAAGCTTTTCTAGATCTTTTTGAATGCTCTCTCCCTCTCTTCCCTAGTGTTAGCTATCCCTCCTAGCTTTGTGTCACCGGCAAATTTGATCAGTTTCCCATCAATTCCCTCCTCCAGATCATTTATAACAATGTTGACCCACACTGGGCCCAGGACAGAGCCTTGTGGTCCCACTTGATACATTCTTCCACTTGGATGTGCAGCCATTTATGACCACTCTTTGAGTACGATCACTCAGCCAGTTGTGAATCCACCTAACAGTTGCCTTGTCAATCCCAGATTTGGTCATTTTTCTCAATAAGTATAGTATGAGATACTTTGTCAAATGCTTTACTAACGTCAAGATATACTATATCCACCACATTTCCCTGACCAACCCAGTCAGTGATTCTGTCATAGAAGGAAATTAGATTAGTCTGGTATGACTTGTTTGTTACAACCCCATGCTGGCTCTGGTTAATCACTCCATTATCATCCAAGTACTTGCATACATGCTGTTTAATAATTTGTTCAAAGACCTTTCACGGTATAGAAGTCAGGCTCACAGGCCTGTGTTCATCCATCCGGGTCTCTTTAAATGCTTCCCATTCTTCCTTCTTTTAGGGATTGGTAACGATTGTGCTCTGAGAATCTCATTCCACAATATTTTCCAACCTTCTTGGACATTTCTGCCCTTAAGAACATCCAGCCATTGGATTCTTCCTCTTTCTGAGTTCATTGAAATCTTTCTGAAATCCAACCTTGAGGTCTGAGTCTTCTAAGGTCTTCCTCCCCTTGTTATCCAACCTCCAAGGATATCATGATCACTGCCTCCTAAGGTCCCAGCCACCCTTACTCCCTCAACCATTCCCTCCCTGTTGGTAAGAATTAGGGCCAAGATAGCAGATCCCCTTGTTTTCTCTTCTACCTTCTGGAAGATAAAGTTGTCACCAAGAGCGGATAAGAATCTGTTGGATCCATTACTTTTACCTGAGAGATTCCCAACAAATGTCTGATGGGTAAAATCTCCCATGATCACTATGTTGGGCTTCTTTGAGAGCTTGGCCATCTGATGTAGAAAGAGTTCCTGCATATCTTCTGCTTGTCCAGGCGGCCTATAGTAAATGCCTACAATGGGGTCCTTTCTGTTGTTCTCTCCTTGTATTCTTACCCAAACAGTTCCTACAGAACTCCCAGCTCTGAAGCTTGAATCTCAGTGGAGATGAATGTTCTCCTAACATACAACACAACACCTCCTCCCCTTTATTAGGTCTGTTCCTTATAAATACATTGTATCCTTCAAGCCTTGTATCCAATCATGTGTATCATCCCACCAAGTTTCCGTGATGCCGATGACATCATATTTCTCTTCCTGTGTTCGGAGCTCCAATTCTCCTTGTTTGTTTCCAGCTCTCTGTGTCTTATTGTTCGTGTTCTTCGTCTCGCCGTCGTCGCTGTGATGTTCTGTGTTGATTCCACTGTGAAAATTTGCTGAGTTTCTGCTACCTGTGAACAGACCCTTAAAGGAGATGTCCCGCGGCAGCAAGTGGGTCTATACACTTCTGCATGGCCATAATAATGCACTTTGTAATGTACATTGTGCATTAATTATGAGCCATACAGAAGTTATAAAAAGTTTTATACTTACCTGCTCCGTTGCTGGCGTCCTCGTCTCCATGGAGCCGACTAATTTTTGGCCTCCGATGGCCAAATTAGCCGCGCTTGCGCAGTCCGGGTCTTCAGCTTTCTTCTATGGAGCCGCTCGTGGCAGAGAGCGGCTCCGTGTAGCTCCGCCCCGTCACGTGCCGATTCCAGCCAATCAGGAGGCTGGAATCGGCAGTGGACCGCACAGAAGAGCTGCGGTCCACGAAGGTAGAAGATCCCGGCGGCCATCTTCAGCGGTAAGTATTGAAGTCACCGGACCGCCGGGATTCAGGTAAGCGCTGTGCGGGTGGTTTTTTTAACCCCTGCATCGGGGTTGTCTCGCGCCGAACGGGGGGGGGGTTTAAAAAAAAAAAAACCCGTTTCGGCGCGGGACATCTCCTTTAACTCCTTGAGTGGCACGCCTGGAAATTTTCCATAAGCTGTGGCAGTGTGCTCTGCCTGCACAGACCCACACAAAGCAGTGCAAGACTTTGAAAAAAGACGCAGGAATATATTACTGATCTCCTGGCAACTTCCCGCTTTTATTTTCAAACTCCTGCACTGCTTTGTTTACAGGTTGCCATGGAGACCATCGGCTTGTCAGAAGCAAGCCAATGGTCTCTATGGCAGGGTAAAGGCTGGTGCGTGGCTGTCAGAGGATATCCAGGCACCAGCTCTTACAGCAAAGATCGGAGAAAACTTTGGATCTCTGCTGTGTTAACCCTTTACATGCCGCAGTCTATGAGACCACAGCATGTAAAGGGCTGACAGAGGGACGGGGCTCCCTCTGCCAGAAGATAGCAGGGCACCAGCTCTTACACAGCAGAGAATGGAGAAAACCTCCGATCTCTGCTGTGTTAACCCTTTACATGCCGCGGTCTATGCGACTGCAGCATGTAAAGGGCTGTCACCATCGGATCCTCGGAATGTGATCAGGGGGTCCTGATAGGTCTCTGTGGAAGTCCCCTAAAGGGACAAAAAAAATTTATAAAAAGTAAAACATTAAAAAAATAAAAATAAAAACACTTTTCTCCCTTTGCTTTGTAAAAAATCTGGATTCCGTCAGTGGCGGAGGGGTAAGTACTAGTCGGTTTGTTGCTTTACTACAGTGAGCGCTAGTGATGGGCTGCTGTCCGGTCAGCGCACAACCCCTAGAGGGCGCTGTCACACGTCCTGGAAACGCATCAAAACCGAAGCTAGAAAATCCACTGCATTTTTTTCTTCTAAATGTCGGCTTTTGCGCGGGCAGTGGGGGATGGGTAAGTATAACTGAGAGCTCCCCGGGCTCCTGGGGACCGGCCCTGTCAGCACTACGGCGCCTATAGTCAGTGACACGCTTCCTAGTTGTTCCATCATGTTCCAGATCCCGACTGCCTACCACCTCAGCTCTGCTGCCCAGTTATTGTCTTCCAGCCTGCAGTGTAAAGTATGGAGGCTCTTGTGCTGGATTCCATGGCTGAAAGTAGGTACACATGCATCCACATAGACATTAGCCTGGACGTAGCCAAGACAACGGGCGTGGACACTGTACTTTACACTGCAGGCTGGATTCAAGGAACTTCTTGCAGCGTTGATCCAAGGTTTATGTTACAAAGTGACTTGTTTTTTAGGTTTGCCGACTTTTGGGAAAAGTCTGCAAATCCTCGTTATTTCCCGCCATCGGCGGGCGTGACGCGGGGCTGCAGATCTGCGCTTCACAGGCCTCTTAGAATGTGTCACTGTCTGATTTCAGGGCAGAACCGAAAGAGACCAAGATCCCGTACGTCCGGCTGGAGCGTCTGAAGATCTGTCCGCCGCCCTCAGGCGAGCTCCCCGTCTTCAAGGTGCAGCCGCAGAAGAAGGATGAAGACGGATCTCTGCGCCTGCTGGTTAAATATGGCGCCCGATACAAAAGTATGTCCATAAAGGTACGTCTGTCCGGATAGAGGACGAGCATGCACGGAGGAGTGGGGGACACCCTGTACTCTAGTCACACCCAGAGCTGCACCCCAAACTCTGCTGAACATCCTGGGATAAACTGACCTCTGCTCTGTTATCAGGCTCCGCAATCTGATTGGGAATCGCATGCGTTTCATCCCTGCAGAACATGTGAACTAGCAGAACCAGAGGAAGTGTCGCTGCAGCTCTGGGTGTGACTGGAGGTGTGATGGACCCCGCACATCAGCCTCCTTCGCTATCCGTGAATCTTTAGGGTCTGACGGTCTTTCTCTGTTTCTTGGTGCGTGTGGCAGGTGAATGCCGACAGCTCGTACGCGTCTCCTTCCGCAGAGCTTCCCCCACAGGCTACTCTTCCATACGGGACAGACGCCGCACCGCAGGCTGCAGGGCATTCTGCGCCACCGCTGAGGCCGCACCCTTTTCCTCGGATACAGTCCTACATGGGGGGCTCTCAGGAGATCAGACACCTCGTCGCACCGGCGGCTGAACACCCCCAAGACTGCAGAATGAATAGCGGGGCGTCGAAAAAATGTGAGGGCGCCAATCACATCGAGAATGAGGACTTCTGTGCGGTGTGCCTGAACGGGGGCGAGATGCTCTGCTGCGACCACTGTCCGAAGGTTTACCACCTGTCCTGCCACGTGCCCACCCTCCTCAGCTTCCCGGGGTACGACCTCACGTATGTCTTCTTATATGGGGGGGCGCATAGTTCTGTATACCCAGAATGGTCTGTCTTAAAGGGGTGTTCCCACAATGGCCGTGTATCACCTACCTACATGACAGGGGAGTAGTATCTGACCACGAGGAGGGGCATGTCCACTGCCCAAAATCATATATATATACCCTGGCGTGCCAAAAGTCACGGGACAAGAACCAATATTGGGTAGGCGAAGTGCAGCAACTCCAGCATGGCATCCACAAGTGGACGGACGATGTGTGGGGGGATGTTATGCCGTCTGGATGCCCCCACAGCTCCGGGGTGTCTGTATGTGCAGCATCTCTGGGGTGACTGGATGCCGCTGCGCTGTCCACTGTGGGTGCGGGCGCCTTGTATGCCCGCTACACGTGACATTGTGGATCTAGTAATGTTAAATGCCCGTGGAACACCCCATCCGTCTGGCGCCCCCTATCATACCTTGTAGGAACTCTGATAATTCACATTGCCTCCCCATGAGTGCGCTGGCCAGTGTTCATCACAAGACGCCGCCAGCTGGGGGCGCTCCTGAGCCGTCACTTTACAGGCCGCTGCCCCAGGACTTTTGGCATGTCGGTGCATATAGCCGTGTATACAGACCCGTGCTGCCCCCTGCTGACCGCAGACCTGCATTACGTGTTTCTTCCAGCGGTGAATGGGTCTGCACACTGTGCCGCAACCTGAACGCGCCAGAAGTGGAGTACGACTGCGATAACACGCGATACAGCCGGGAGAACAAGGCGGAGGAGGCGATGTTACCGCACCTGGACCCCTGCGACGAGAGGGTGAGGGGGCTGGAGGCAAAGTGTATCTAATCCTGCCCTGTGTGATACTGTGTCCTGAGCTGTGTATCTAATCCCATCATGTGTGATACTGTCTGCTGAGCCGTGTATCTAATCTTATCATGTGTGATACTGTCTGCTGAGCCCTGTATCTAATCCTATCCTGTCTGATACTGCCTGCTGAGCTGTGTATCTAATCCTATCCTGTGGGATACTGTCTGCTGAGCCGTGTATCTAATCCTATTCTGTGTGATACTGTCTGCTGAGCCGTGTATCTAATCCTGCCCTGTGTCATACTGTCTGCTGAGCTCCTGTATCTAATCCTATCCTGTATGATACTGTGTGCTGAGCTATGTATCTAATCCTATCCTGTGTGATACTGTCTGCTGAGCCGTGTATCTAATCCTATGTGATACTGCCTGCTGAGCCGTATATCTAATCCTATCCTATGTGATACTGTCTGCTGAGCCGTGTATCTAATCCTATCCTGTGTGATACTGTCTGCTGAGCCGTGTATCTAATCCTATCCTGTGTGATACTGCCTGCTGAGCCGTGTATCTAATCCCATCCTGTGTGATACTGTCTGCTGAGGGTGTATCTAATCCTGTGATACAGTCTCAGAGTGTTATACCTTGGAGTACAACAACTTACGGTGCGTTTCTTCCTCCGCAGCGCTGCGAGAAGCTGGTGCTGTCGCTGTACTGTAACAGCCTGAGCGTCCCCTTCCAGGAACCCGTCAGCCCGCTTGTAAGTACCGTCCCGGTGGAGGCGCCCCTACGATCACCCGCGACACATTGCAGTAGCACCACTTGCCCATAAAGCTAGGTACACTGGGGAACCCGATGGAGGCTGCTAGCGCCACTTATCTGTGCCCCTCCCCTGATGCTGGCAGATAACGGAGAGCAGTTGCGTGTGGCGTGGACTCTTCCATCCCTGATACAACTAATTGGGTGTTTGTTATATGCACGTCTTTTAATGAAGGCACGTCACTATTACCAGATTATAAAGAGGCCGATGGACCTGTCAATCATCCGGAAGAAGCTTCAGAAGCGGCACATCCCACATTACTCCGCCCCCGAGGAGCTGGTGGCTGACATAAGGCTCATGCTCTGGAACTGCGCCAAGTTTAACTACGTAAGTCATGGTATGGCGGACAACGTCAGCATCCCCGGGGGGCCGCAGCACAAGCCCTAGGCTTAAAGGGGTTTTCAGACAATTGTTAAAGGGGTTGCACCAGAATTACAACTTATCTGCGGTCGGCGCTGCATTCATTTCAATGGGGCTGATGGTAATACCCAAGCGGGTGCCAATCAGTGTCTCCGCAGTGCCATGGAAAATGAGTGGCAGAGCAACTGGTGGTCCTCAGTGTCCTCCTCACTGTGTAGAATGCAGTAAGTCTGTAATGAGAAGGAGGAGTGGGGGCTGGGGTCTTGGCAGTGAGACCCCCTCGTTCAGCAAGTTATCCCCTATTTGCTAAAACCCCAATTTGTTCGCTGTCTATAGGCCCTGCTGCAGTGATGACGTCATAGACAATGGTGCCTTGTGACTGCTGCAGTGATGTCATCACAGACAACGTTGACCTGTGACTGCTGCAGTGATGACATCATAGACAATGGTGCCTTGTGACTGCTGCAGTGATGTCATCACAGACAACGTTGACCTGTGACTGCTGCAGTGGTGACATCACAGACAATGGTGACCTGTGACTGCTGCAGTGATGTCATCACAGACAACAGTGACCTGTGACTGCTGCAGTGGTGACATCACAGACAACAGTGACCTGTGACTGCTGCAGTGGTGACATCACAGACAATGGTGACCTGTGATTGCTGCAGCGCTGACATCACAGACAACAGTGACCTGTGACTGCTGCAGTGATGACATCACAGACAGCGGTGACCTGTGACTGCTGCAGTGGTGACATCACAGACAACGTTGACCTGTAACTGCTGCAATGATGACATCACAGACAGCGGTGACCTGTGACTGCTGTAGTGATGACATCACAGACAGCGGTGACCTGTGACTGCTGCAGTGATGACATCACAGACAGCAGTGACCTGTGATTGCTGCAGCGCTGACATCACAGACAATGGTGACCTGTGACTGCTGCAGTGATGACATCACAGACAGCGGTGACCTGTGACTGCTGCAGTGATGACATCACAGACAGCGGTGACCTGTGACTGCTGCACTGATGACCAGGCAGAGTGAGCTGCTGATGGGCTGCATTGGACATGTCATTGATGTCATCACTGTAGCAGGGAGTATAGGAGTCCTCAGGGTCTGGGCACCATCAGGAGCGGTGGGGGGCAGGTGAGGCGGGTACAACCCCTGGCATCGCCCCGCTGGGAACGCAACATGATTTATAATTTTTCCTATTGAAAATACTTGGACAATCGCTCGTTCCGTGACGCACTCCTCTCGCCTCGCAGTGAAAACGCGCATTTTTACAAGTACGATCCTGGAGTTTCTTGGGCAGACATTGCGCTCGCCTCGTTTATACGGTTTTGGGGTTCGTTCGCTTTGGTCGCGTAAAACCGACCCGTATTTACATGACTGAATATCGCTTTGGCCCGCGCGTTTTTACCGCTCCTGCGGGTTTTTGTGCGCACGGACACTGGATATTTTCACATGCAAAAAAATACGCAGAAGTGCCCGAGGGTTTTCTGTGCATTCACCACGTATTCGCGCCAGCCTGTTCTCCTCAATGGCCAATTCCGGAGTGTACTGCGCAGCAAAATTGGGCAAACTGCGCATCAATTTATCGAACGTGTGAAACACTTGTGAGCGAACCGTAGAAACCAATGAGTTCTATTCACTGCGGAGTGCATGTAGAAAAAGTGTAGTACGCTGCGCAAATCCCCTCCTGTGAGCGCGCCCTTAGTGACATCACACAGGACACGCCCCCACTGTTCATTCCCTGTGTCTGCCTGGTGTAGCAGTGAACGAGCTTCTGGTCGCGCAGCCGCGGCTCCGTTTATTTCAGTGTGGCAGACAGACAGCTGAGTGCTGCGCTCGGCATTGAAATGAATGGAGCCGCGGCTGCGCCATCGCGACCAGCAGCCTATGCGGGCTACATTATGGAAAGGGGGAGGAGGGACCCTGCAGTGCTAAATAGCAGCACTCGGATCCCCCGTTTTTCGGATCAGCAGCGGTCCCTGTGGTTGAACTCTGATCCATTCCTCCACTACCCGGAATACCCATTTAACCCCTTTAGGACCAGGCACGGTAAATTTATGGCACTTGGTCCTGGGCTTTATTCCCGGCCGATAGTAATAATACAGCGCAGGATTAAAGCTCCTGTTCCTGTGATCTGGCAGCCGCAGGTCAGGTGACCAACAGCCGAGGACCCGGAGGAGAAGCAGTTAAAACACACTTCTGCTTTCTCTCTTGCAGACTATGTAGGGTTCAATGAGGGTTATGTAGTGTAGAGAGTGTGACCACCGGGTGCCCCTGCCAAGGCAGAGCTGCAGGGTCCAAGCAGACCCAGATCAGCTCTGCCAGCGACTATTGTCACTACAGAAGGATGTTTTTGCCTGTAACTGGGGCTCCTGAGGATGGAAAAGAGGAAAAATGTGAAATAAAAAAAATACAATAAAAGACGATGTGAATGACCCCAGGAAGTCTTGTATGACCCCAGGGAGGACGGAGAACAAAATAGAAAGAAAACGGCCCCAAACCGTCCCGTCCGGCCAGTAATCCAAGGCTAAACAGACTATATACCAAAACCTCCAAAACGAAATGAGGACCCGCTCCCCGGCTCTATGGTAGCGTGAATGTACTCATCTTAAAAACAACTATAAATTTTAAAAATCTGTTTTTTTTTAGCTTTTTACCCCCAATAAAACTAAAAAACTGAAAAAACGTCAGTGAAAAAAATATATTAAAATCTGGCCCTATAAGTCACGGAAAAAAAGTGCTGAAGAAAAAAATGGGGCCGTAAAACCACCACATGGGTAAAATCCCTAAAGTGTCAGGTCCTTTAGGGGTTAACAGGGAGAAGCCGGTCTTGTTGCTGCTACTGGGGACTATGTAGGCAGCAGATAAATTATAGGACTAATCTATATACATAAAGGTGAAAGCCCTGAATCACTGACTCACTGACTGACCACTAATTCTCTAACTTCCCAATGTCGAAATTTAGGTCCTAAATAGGAAAAGTAAAGGGGTCACAACTTGATTATTCAATGCTAGGTGCGAAAGTAAGTGCCCCCCTATGTAATGTAACTTCTCGGTGTTGTACAAGCATGAAATTTGGCAGAAGCACTCTTTAGGTCCTAAGTGAGGAGAGTGGGAGGGGTGGCACATTCTGCAGAGGGACATCGGTACATGCAGCCTGAGGAGAATCTAACGCTCCTCTTTTTAATTCATCGGTTACTCTAAAGGAACCTTGACTTAATAAAAAATTTCCATGCAAACAACATGTAAACAGCTGTATCAAATTAACCCTTTCCAATCCAATTTGCATCCTGGTTTTCCTAGGGGGCTTACTCTTTTTCTGCTGTTATACAATGGCGCTATATGCTGGCTAAAACCAGTACTGCATGAGGTGACATGTTGGAGAGGCTCTGACAGCAGAGAGGCTAGCAATATACAGTAAGAGAACCCCGACGGACGTCTTCCAGCATCGGAGCTGTACAGCCTTAAATCATAATGTCTTTAGACATCAGACAGTGGATTGGAAAGGGTTAAGGGCGCCTGCACACGAGTGGAAATTCCTCAGCGGGATTTCCACCGCTGGAAGCCTGCATAGGATTGCGTTAACAAACGCAATCCTATGCAGACGGCGCGGCAAACAAACCGCAGCATGTTCTATTTCTGTGCGGGGCTTGCAGAGCCCCTCACAGAAACGTCACTCACCCGCCGCCGGCTCCGGTCTGCGCATGTGCCGGCTGCCCGGCAAGCCGGCACATCAAGCGGCCGGAGCCGAGGCCGCGGGTGAGTACACACTGGTCCCTGCAGGCGCTCGGGTTGGGTCCCGCGGCGAGAATCCTCGCCGCCGGATCCAAACCGCCCGTCTGCAGGCGGCCTTACTCGGGCGAGGCCGGGTATATCAGCTAGTTGTTAAGGTTGTGCATCTGGGACCTGTGGTTCTACAGGCTTCCTTGTGCACACCCTCACAAGTAGGGGTAATTGAGCTGGCTGGGTGTGGTATTCTCCACCAGCCAATCCCTCTTGTCTGCTGCAGATAAATACCAGTAAACCTTTGGGAGAGATTGCTGGTCTTTTTAGTTCTTCACTGTTAATCCCACTCAGAGCTGGTGTGGTGCATGCTTGTCTGTAGCGTCCCTCTCCTCCCCTGAAGACGGTCTGGACATCTGCTGTCCCTCCCCTCCTTGTGTTCTGGGGTGCGTGCATTGTGTAGTGTGTGGTACGGTGACCACACAGGTACAGGCACCTGCAGGTTTCTCCCTATCCCTGGACAGGTGCGGCCCCAAGACGCCTGATGTGTCTGTGTGTGTGTGTGTGTGTCAGATGGGTGATGCCTGACACTGATCCCTATGTCAGCACGGTGGCTGACTCTCTTTCCCCTGGTGTGAGGACACTTGGACTGACTGTGGTTTACCATCTGTATGCATGTGAGCTCTGGGTGGGGTTCCCGTTATATGTTGTATGCACAACCATGTGTGTTGGTGTGAACAGTGACGTGTGTTATGTCTGTGCAGGTGTCCAGACATGTGCTCTATGTGCAGTCCTGTTCTATGTTCAGTGTGTGTGAACAGTGTCATGTTCTGTGTGTTTTGTGCATCTCTCCAGGTTCCTGATCAGGGATAGCCAGGTCCCAGATGAAGACAGGGGGGGGCGACCTTATCGGGACGATTACCCCGCTTTTAGGCAGGGGTCCCCACTCACTAGTGACTCCCACTACACTTATAGTCAGCGCCTACATTGAAGCGATGTACAGCGTGATGTGGGCAGTACCACGCCGTGGCAGTGCTCACCGGCTTGTATGTTCAGCGGTTCCTGCTGCATTCGGCGCCCACATCGAAGCGCTGTACAGCATGATTTGCGCACTAGTAGGCACAAGGGGATCCTGCTTAGTGGCTCTTGTGCCAAGTGGTTCCTGCTGCCCAAGCACTGGGCAACACATAAATGGACCCCCATGTTGGTTTGTCCGACGTCTTTGCGTTACAACTATTCTCCCAATTTTCATGAGCCCGGATATTTCTATATATCGCCTGCGGTCGCCGCGCCCCAAGAGGCTGCGTGTTCCAGCCGCCATCTACTGGCATCTTATATCTGTGTAATTATGTATACAGGATGTGCGGCTGCAGCAGGGATCATTCTGTGGCGCAGAGCAGCCGCCGTTACCCGTCCCCACCCGCTCGGCCTGCATTTGCTCAGACTGTATAAATATTGGTTCAGCTGCCCATCATTGGCGCGACCTTTGTCAGTTGACATAATAGGAAGTCAATTAATGTAATTTCTGCAGTAACACAATATCTCCCGGATCCTTGGGCCTCTGCCAGCTCATTACATTGTCTGATACAAAGCTGGCACGGCCAGCGGGTGCGGTATGTAATACAGGAGAGTGATTATACGCTGGCAGGACAAATGGCGCTCGGCAACGGGGTGTTCAGGTCACATACGTGCCATCCATGCCGTGTGCCCAGACTGCATGCAGATCAGACGATCGGACAGACTATCCCTCCAGTGCCAGCTCTGTGCCACCCGCTGTCCTAGTATGGATAGTTGGTGGAGTGCCAGCCAATGTGGAGACGGTATCTCAGTGGAGGGGTGGCATTGCCAATCTAGAGCCCAACAAAAGTACTGGGTGGTGGTAGGTAAGTACTCCATGTGGTTGGCACCAGCTTTCCTAGTAGCCCTACGGGTGGAGCACACCTGACCTCAGAGACCGATGGCGCACGATTTCCCTCCAGCCGTACTGTGTGGTTTTGCCATAAATCCGATCTTTTCCAGGGTACTCCAACTCTTCGGCGCTGCGCTCACTTGCATTAATGGGGTCCAGCGGGGTTCCTGCACTCCGTGGCGCCGTACCGGATAGAACCCTATTAAAGCCCGCGGGGTCCATCAGGGTTTGTCGCTATTCCTTAGTAAGCAGATGCAAGGATTCAGAGGAGCGGATGGAAACAGTCAGTGAAGCCATATTCCGGGCGCCAACAACCCGTAGCAAAAAACAGACTCCTGCAGCGCAGACGCGGCGTAACGCCAGCCGGACAGGACAATACACATCCATTTGTGCTTAATAGAAAATAATAGCAATATAGAGGCAAAAACCAGGTCACGCCGTGACCTCTCGCCGTGTCCGGCCACGAGGACAGGATTTACGTTAACTCCATATCACGGTCCACAAAGATTGAGCGTCTCCTGTTTAACCCCTAACACTCCATGACCACCAGTTACGTCCTGCAGCTTCGGGGTGTATGGAGGGGGCTGGTGGTTGATCCATTGCAATGTGGGTGCCGGCTGTTTTTTTTATAGCCGACACCCGCCAGCCACAGCTGCGATCAGCAGCGCCGCAGATCAGAGCTGTTAACCCTTTAAATGCCACACTCAATTCTGACAGCGGCATTCAAATGCCCTAGTCGATATTCAGGGGTCCCCAACAGCCTCCCCGCAATGAGATCGCTGCCATGACAGGTTGCCTACCAGGCCATGCCTGTGGTGTGGCTTCATAGTCTGCCTGTCAGATCGCAGTATACAGAAGGTAGCCGGGAGACAGGAGATGTCACCGGGGACCGTGTTGAGCGGTCCGGGCCCCTTATCCAACAGATACCGGCGATCACAGAAAAGTTTAAAAAAGTAATTAAAAGTAAATGTTTCAGCTGCCCTCGTGGATCAAATCCATGAGGGGAGATAAAAATACTCGCCCTAACGTCCCCCAAAGCCTCCCAAAGTGCAGGGCAGCACCCCGATCTGCGCCTGCAAAATGGCGGCACATGCGCAGTAGAAGCCAATGCCAAAGTTGCATTTGCAATAGTAACTTGCAGGGACCAAACTGATTGGTCCCTGCTGCCATGAGTGGCTGTTATACACCTATCAAAGCCACCCATGTCAGGGTTAGTCCTGCGTATCTCCTCGCCGCACTGAGAGAGATAGCAGAGAAAAAACGTGTTACAGCGCTGAGTAGGCGTTACAGCGCTGAATAGGCGTACACGCTGCTCTTCGCCACTAGTTCTGGTAGCGATACCACAGCTGAGTCGGAAGAGGAGGGTTTTTTTTTAGAGCGACGCCTCAGCCTCTAGCGCCATGGAGGTTGAGGTGGGGGTTGTGGCATCGGGGCCAAGCAATGCGGCGCCCGCCACAATGTGGAGTCCCACAAATTTATTTTCACCCCGCATCTCTGAATTTACCGCGACTCCTGGCGCCAATACGGACGTCGCTAATTTTACCCCCTTTGATTTTTTTAATTTGTTCATTACCGCCGGCTTCCTGGAACTCATTGTCCAGCAGACTCACACCTACGCCGGACAATACATGACCGTGCGGCCCACGTCCGTATATTCAGCAATGTGGACCGCCATGGACGTCCCCGCGTCCTAAACATTTTTGGGAATTGTCCTGCTAATGGGACTCGTAAAAAAGTCCTCAATACGGTCCTATTGGTCCAGGAGCGCCGTTCACGCGACACCCGTGTTTGCGTCAATAATGCCCCGACGCAGATATGAAAATATTCAGCGTTTTTTTGATTCGCCAACAATGCCCAATGATGGATTGTACAGATTGAGGCCCCTCATATCGCTGCTAAAGGATGCCTTAAAAAGATGCATACCCCTGAAAAAAGCCTGTCCGTGGACCAGTCGCTCGTCAGCTCTGAGGGCCGCGTATCATTTCGCCAATTTATACCCTTGAAACGCGCTAGATATGGCGTTAAGCTTTATAAAGTTTGTGAGAGCGTGATGGGGTGTACGTGCGAGTTTATTTATGAGGGCAGGGACCGCCAACTAAATCCCCCAACTGTCCCGAAAATATTGGCGTTAATGGAAGGATGGTGTAGAGCTTGGGGGCCCATCTATAAATAAAGGGTACCGCGTCTATAAATAAAGGGTACAACGTCTATAAATAAAGGGCACCGCGTCTATAAATAAAGGGTACCGCGTCTATAAATAAAGGGTACCGCGTCTATAAATAAAGGGCACCGCGTCTATAAATAAAGGGTACAGCGTCTATAAATACAGGGTACCGCGTCTATAAATAAAGGGTACCGCGTCTATAAATAAAGGGTACAACGTCTATAAATAAAGGGTACAGCATCTATAAATAAAGGGTACAGCGTCTATAAATAAAGGGCACCGCGTCTATAAATAAAGGGTACCGCGTCTATAAATAAAGGGTACCGCGTCTATAAATAAAGGGTACAGCGTCTATAAATAAAGGGCACCGCGTCTATAAATAAAGGGTACCGCGTCTATAAATAAAGGGTACCGCGTCTATAAATAAAGGGTACAGCGTCTATAAATAAAGGGCACCGCGTCTATAAATAAAGGGCACCGCGTCTATAAATAAAGGGTACAGCGTCTATAAATAAAGGGCACAGCGTCTATAAATAAAGGGTACAGCGTCTATAAATAAATGGCACCGCGTCTATAAATAAAGGGTACCGCGTCTATAAATAAAGGGTACCGCGTCTATAAATAAAGGGTACCGCGTCTATAAATAAATGGCACCGCGTCTATAAATAAAGGGTACAGCGTCTATAAATAAAGGGCACCGCGTGTATAAATAAATGGCACCGCGTCTATAAATAAAGGGTACAGCGTCTATAAATAAAGGGCACCGCGTGTATAAATAAAGGGCACCGCGTCTATAAATAAAGGGTACCGCGTCTATAAATAAAGGGTACCGCGTCTATAAATAAAGGGCACCGCGTCTATAAATAAAGGGTACAGCGTCTATAAATAAATGGCACCGCGTCTATAAATAAAGGGTACAGCGTCTATAAATAAAGGGCACCGCGTGTATAAATAAAGGGCACCGCGTCTATAAATAAAGGGTACAGCGTCTATAAATAAAGGGTACAGCGTCTATAAATAAAGAGTACCGCGTCTATAAATAAAGGGTACCGCGTCTATAAATAAAGGGTACAGCGTCTATAAATAAAGGGTACAGCGTCTATAAATAAAGGGTACCGCGTCTATAAATAAAGGGCACCGCGTCTATAAATAAATGGCACCGCGTCTATAAATAAATGGCACCGCGTCTATAAATAAAGGGTACAGCGTCTATAAATAAAGGGCACCGCGTGTATAAATAAAGGGCACCGCGTCTATAAATAAAGGGTACCGCGTCTATAAATAAAGGGTACCGCGTCTATAAATAAAGGGCACAACGTCTATAAATAAAGGGCACCGCGTCTATAAATAAAGGGTACCGCGTCTATAAATAAAGGGTACAACGTCTATAAATAAAGGGCACCGCGTCTATAAATAAAGGGTACAGCGTCTATAAATAAAGGGTACAGCGTCTATAAATAAAGGGTACAGCGTCTATAAATAAAGGGTACAGCGTCTATAAATAAAGGGCACAGCGTCTATAAATAAAGGGCACCGCGTCTATAAATAAATGGCACCGCGTCTATAAATAAAGGGTACAACGTCTATAAATAAAGGGCACCGCGTCTATAAATAAAGGGTACCGCGTCTATAAATAAAGGGTACAGCGTCTATAAATAAATGGCACCGCGTCTATAAATAAAGGGTACCGCGTCTATAAATAAAGGGCACCGCGTCTATAAATAAACGGCACCGCGTCTATAAATAAAGGGTACAGCGTCTATAAATAAAGGGTACAGCGTCTATAAATAAAGGGTACAACGTCTATAAATAAAGGGTACAACGTCTATAAATAAATGGCACCGCGTCTATAAATAAAGGGTACCGCGTCTATAAATAAAGGGTACAACGTCTATAAATAAAGGGTACAGCGTCTATAAATAAAGGGCACCGCGTCTATAAATACAGGGTACCGCGTCTATAAATAAAGGGGTACAACGTCTATAAATAAAGGGTACAGCGTCTATAAATAAAGGGTACCAGGTCTATAAATAAAGGGTACAGCGTCTATAAATAAAGGGTACCAGGTCTATAAATAAAGGGTACAGCGTCTATAAATAAAGGGTACCAGGTCTATAAATAAAGGGTACAGCGTCTATAAATAAAGGGTACCAGGTCTATAAATAAAGGGCACCGCGTCTATAAATACAGGGTACCGCGTCTATAAATAAAGGGGTACAACGTCTATAAATAAAGGGTACAGCGTCTATAAATAAAGGGTACAGCGTCCATAAATAAAGGGCACCACGTCTATAAATAAAGGGTACAGCGTCTATAAATAAAGGGCAATGCGTCTATAAATAAAGGGTACAGCGTCTATAAATAAAGTGTACCGCGTCTATAAATAAAGGGTACAGCGTCTATAAATAAAGAGTACAGCGTCTATAAATAAAGGGTACCGCGTCTATAAATAAAGGGTACAGCGTCTATAAATAAAGGGCACCGCGTCTATAAATAAAGGGCACCGCGTCTATAAATAAAGGGAACCGCGTCTATAAATAAATGGTACCGCGTCTATAAATAAAGGGTACAGCGTCTATAAATAAAGGGCACCGCGTCTATAAATAAAGGGCACAGCGTCTATAAATAAAGGGCACCGCGTCTATAAATAAAGGGCACAGCGTCTATAAATAAAGGGCACCGTGTCTATAAATAAAGGGCACCGCGTCTATAAATAAAGGGCACCGCGTCTATAAATAAAGGGTACAGCGTCTATAAATAAAGGGTACAGCGTCTATAAATAAAGGGCACAGCGTCTATAAATAAAGGGCACCGCGTCTATAAATAAAGGGTACAGCGTCTATAAATAAAGGGCAATGCGTCTATAAATAAAGGGTACCGCGTCTATAAATAAAGGGCACCGCGTCTATAAATAAAGGGTACAGCGTCTATAAATAAATGGCACCGCGTCTATAAATAAAGGGTACAGCGTCTATAAATAAAGGGTACCGCGTCTATAAATAAAGGGTACAGCGTCTATAAATAAAGGGTACAGCGTCTATAAATAAAGGGCACCGTGTCTATAAATAAAGGGCACAGCGTCTGTAAATAAAGGGTACCGCGTCTATAAATAAAGGGTACAGCGTCTATAAATAAAGGGTACCAGGTCTATAAATAAATGGCACCGCGTCTATAAATAAAGGGCACCGCGTCTATAAATAAAGGGTACAGCGTCTATAAATAAAGGGTACAGCGTCTATAAATAAAGGGTACAGCGTCTATAAATAAAGGGTACAGCGTCTATAAATAAAGGGTACCAGGTCTATAAATAAATGGCACCGCGTCTATAAATAAAGGGTACCGCGTCTATAAATAAAGGGCACCGCGTCTATAAATAAAGGGCACCGCGTCTATAAATAAAGGGCACCGCGTCTATAAATAAAGGGTACAACGTCTATAAATAAAGGGCACCGCGTCTATAAATAAAGGGTACAGCGTCTATAAATAAAGGGGTACAACGTCTATAAATAAAGGGTACAGCGTCTATAAATAAAGGGTACAGCGTCTATAAATAAAGGGTACAGCGTCTATAAATAAAGGGTACAGCGTCTATAAATAAAGGGCACCGCGTCTATAAATAAAGGGCACCGCGTCTATAAATAAAGGGTACAGCGTCTATAAATAAAGGGCACCGCGTCTATAAATAAAGGGTACAGCGTCTATAAATAAAGGGCACCGCGTCTATAAATAAAGGGCACCGCGTCTATAAATAAAGGGTACAGCGTCTATAAATAAAGGGCACCGCGTCTATAAATAAAGAGTACAGCGTCTATAAATAAAGGGTACAGCGTCTATAAATAAAGGGCACAGCGTCTATAAATAAAGGGTACAGCGTCTATAAATAAAGAGTACAGCGTCTATAAATAAAGGGTACAGCGTCTATAAATAAAGGGCACCGCGTCTATAAATAAAGGGCACCGCGTCTATAAATAAAGGGCACAGCGTCTATAAATAAAGGGTACAGCGTCTATAAATAAAGGGTACAGCGTCTATAAATAAAGGGCACAGCGTCTATAAATAAAGGGTACAGCGTCTATAAATAAAGGGTACAGCGTCTATAAATAAAGGGTACCGCGTCTATAAATAAAGGGTACCGCGTCTATAAATAAAGGGTTCAACGTCTATAAATAAAGAGTACAGCGTCTATAAATAAAGGGCACAGCGTCTGTAAATAAAGGGTTCAACGTCTATAAATAAAGAGTACAGCGTCTATAAATAAAGGGCACAGCGTCTGTAAATAAAGGGTACAGCGTCTATAAATAAAGGGTACAGCGTCTATAAATAAAGGGTACAGCGTCTATAAATAAAGGGTACAGCGTCTATAAATAAAGGGCACCGCGTCTATAAATAAAGGGTTCAACGTCTATAAATAAAGGGTACAGCGTCTATAAATAAAGGGTACAGCGTCTATAAATAAAGGGTACAGCGTCTATAAATAAAGGGCACCGCGTCTATAAATAAAGGGTACCGCGTCTATAAATAAAGGGCACCGCGTCTATAAATAAAGGGTACCGTGTCTATAAATAAAGAGTACAGCGTCTATAAATAAAGGGTACAGCGTCTATAAATAAAGGGCACCGCGTCTATAAATAAAGGGCACCGCGTCTATAAATAAAGGGTACAGCGTCTATAAATAAAGGGTACAACGTCTATAAATAAAGGGTACAGCGTCTATAAATAAAGGGCACCGCGTCTATAAATAAAGGGTACAACGTCTATAAATAAAGGGTACAGCGTCTATAAATAAAGGGCACCGCGTCTATAAATAAAGGGTACCGCGTCTATAAATAAAGGGTACAACGTCTATAAATAAAGGGTACAACGTCTATAAATAAAGGGCACCGCGTCTATAAATAAAGGGCACAGCGTCTATAAATAAAGGGCACAGCGTCTATAAATAAAGGGCACAGCGTCTATAAATAAAGGGCACCGCGTCTATAAATAAAGGGCACCGCGTCTATAAATAAAGGGCACCGCGTCTATAAATAAAGGGCACCGCGTCTATAAATAAAGGGCACAGCGTCTATAAATAAAGGGCACAGCGTCTATAAATAAAGGGCACAGCGTCTATAAATAAAGGGCACCGCGTCTATAAATAAAGGGCACCGCGTCTATAAATAAAGGGCACCGCGTCTATAAATAAAGGGTACAACGTCTATAAATAAAGGGTACAGCGTCTATAAATAAAGGGCACCGCGTCTATAAATAAAGGGCACAGCGTCTATAAATAAAGGGTACAACGTCTATAAATAAAGGGTACAGCGTCTATAAATAAAGGGTACCGCGTCTATAAATAAAGGGTACCGCGTCTATAAATAAAGGGCACCGCGTCTATAAATAAAGGGCACCGCGTCTATAAATAAAGGGCACCGCGTCTATAAATAAAGGGTACCGCGTCTATAAATAAAGGGCACCGCGTCTATAAATAAAGGGCACCGCGTCTATAAATAAAGGGCACCGCGTCTATAAATAAAGGGTACAGCGTCTATAAATAAAGGGCACCGCGTCTATAAATAAAGGGTACAGCGTCTATAAATAAAGGGTACCGCGTCTATAAATAAAGGGCACCGCGTCTATAAATAAAGGGCACCGCGTCTATAAATAAAGGGCACCGCGTCTATAAATAAAGGGCACCGCGTCTATAAATAAAGGGCACCGCGTCTATAAATAAAGGGCACAGCGTCTATAAATAAAGGGCACAGCGTCTATAAATAAAGGGCACAGCGTCTATAAATAAAGGGCACCGCGTCTATAAATAAAGGGTACAGCGTCTATAAATAAAGGGTACAGCGTCTATAAATAAAGGGCACCGCGTCTATAAATAAAGGGCACCGCGTCTATAAATAAAGGGCACCGCGTCTATAAATAAAGGGCACCGCGTCTATAAATAAAGGGTACAACGTCTATAAATAAAGGGTACAGCGTCTATAAATAAAGGGCACCGCGTCTATAAATAAAGGGCACAGCGTCTATAAATAAAGGGTACAACGTCTATAAATAAAGGGTACAGCGTCTATAAATAAAGGGTACCGCGTCTATAAATAAAGGGTACCGCGTCTATAAATAAAGGGCACCGCGTCTATAAATAAAGGGCACCGCGTCTATAAATAAAGGGTACAGCGTCTATAAATAAAGGGTACCGCGTCTATAAATAAAGGGCACCGCGTCTATAAATAAAGGGCACCGCGTCTATAAATAAAGGGCACCGCGTCTATAAATAAAGGGTACCGCGTCTATAAATAAAGGGTACCGCGTCTATAAATAAAGGGTACAACGTCTATAAATAAAGGGTACCGCATCTATAAATAAAGGGTTCAACGTCTATAAATAAAGGGTACAGCGTCTATAAATAAAGGGTACCGCGTCTATAAATAAAGGGTACCGCGTCTATAAATAAAGGGTACAACGTCTATAAATAAAGGGTACCGCATCTATAAATAAAGGGCACAACGTCTATAAATAAAGGGTACAGCGTCTATAAATAAAGGGTACCGCATCTATAAATAAAGGGCACAACGTCTATAAATAAAGGGTACAGCGTCTATAAATAAAGGGCACCGCGTCTATAAATAAAGGGTACAACGTCTATAAATAAAGGGTACCGCATCTATAAATAAAGGGTTCAACGTCTATAAATAAAGGGTACCGCGTCTATAAATAAAGGGCACCGCGTCTATAAATAAAGGGTACAGCGTCTATAAATAAAGGGTACCGCGTCTATAAATAAAGGGTACCGCGTCTATAAATAAAGGGCACCGCGTCTATAAATAAAGGGTTCAACGTCTATAAATAAAGGGTACAGCGTCTATAAATAAAGGGTACCGCGTCTATAAATAAAGGGCACAGCGTCTATAAATAAAGGGCACCGCGTCTATAAATAAAGGGTACCGCGTCTATAAATAAAGGGCACCGCGTCTATAAATAAAGGGTTCAACGTCTATAAATAAAGGGTACAGCGTCTATAAATAAAGGGTACCGCATCTATAAATAAAGGGTTCAACGTCTATAAATAAAGGGTACAACGTCTATAAATAAAGGGTACAGCGTCTATAAATAAAGGGTACCGCGTCTATAAATAAAGGGTACAGCGTCTATAAATAAAGGGCCCCGCGTCTATAAATAAAGGGTACAGCGTCTATAAATAAAGGGCCCCGCGTCTATAAATAAAGGGTACAGCGTCTATAAATAAAGGGCACCGCGTCTATAAATAAAGGGCCCCGCGTCTATAAATAAAGGGTACAGCGTCTATAAATAAAGGGTACAGCGTCTATAAATAAAGGGCCCCGCGTCTATAAATAAAGGGTACAGCGTCTATAAATAAAGGGCACAGCGTCTATAAATAAAGGGCCCCGCGTCTATAAATAAAGGGTACAGCGTCTATAAATAAAGGGCACAGCGTCTATAAATAAAGGGCCCCGCGTCTATAAATAAAGGGTACAGCGTCTATAAATAAAGGGCACAGCGTCTATAAATAAAGGGCCCCGCGTCTATAAATAAAGGGTACAGCGTCTATAAATAAAGGGCACCGCGTCTATAAATAAAGGGTACAGCGTCTATAAATAAAGGGTACAGCGTCTATAAATAAAGGGCCCCGCGTCTATAAATAAAGGGTACCGCGTCTATAAATAAAGGGTACAGCGTCTATAAATAAAGGGTACCGCGTCTATAAATAAAGGGTACCGCGTCTATAAATAAAGGGTACCGCGTCTATAAATAAAGGGTACAGCGTCTATAAATAAAGGGTACAGCGTCTATAAATAAAGGGTACCGCGTCTATAAATAAAGGGCACCGCGTCTATAAATAAAGGGTACCGCGTCTATAAATAAAGGGTACCGCGTCTATAAATAAAGGGTACCGCGTCTATAAATAAAGGGTACAGCGTCTATAAATAAAGGGCACCGCGTCTATAAATAAAGGGCACCGCGTCTATAAATAAAGGGTACCGCGTCTATAAATAAAGGGTTCAGCGTCTATAAATAAAGGGTACAGCGTCTATAAATAAAGGGTACCGCGTCTATAAATAAAGGGCCCCGCGTCTATAAATAAAGGGTACAGCGTCTATAAATAAAGGGCACCGCGTCTATAAATAAAGGGCCCCGCGTCTATAAATAAAGGGTACAGCGTCTATAAATAAAGGGTACAGCGTCTATAAATAAAGGGCCCCGCGTCTATAAATAAAGGGTACAGCGTCTATAAATAAAGGGCACAGCGTCTATAAATAAAGGGCCCCGCGTCTATAAATAAAGGGTACAGCGTCTATAAATAAAGGGCACAGCGTCTATAAATAAAGGGCCCCGCGTCTATAAATAAAGGGTACAGCGTCTATAAATAAAGGGCACAGCGTCTATAAATAAAGGGCCCCGCGTCTATAAATAAAGGGTACAGCGTCTATAAATAAAGGGCACCGCGTCTATAAATAAAGGGTACAGCGTCTATAAATAAAGGGTACAGCGTCTATAAATAAAGGGCCCCGCGTCTATAAATAAAGGGTACCGCGTCTATAAATAAAGGGTACAGCGTCTATAAATAAAGGGTACCGCGTCTATAAATAAAGGGTACCGCGTCTATAAATAAAGGGTACCGCGTCTATAAATAAAGGGTACAGCGTCTATAAATAAAGGGTACAGCGTCTATAAATAAAGGGTACCGCGTCTATAAATAAAGGGCACCGCGTCTATAAATAAAGGGTACCGCGTCTATAAATAAAGGGTACCGCGTCTATAAATAAAGGGTACCGCGTCTATAAATAAAGGGTACAGCGTCTATAAATAAAGGGCACCGCGTCTATAAATAAAGGGCACCGCGTCTATAAATAAAGGGTACCGCGTCTATAAATAAAGGGTTCAGCGTCTATAAATAAAGGGTACAGCGTCTATAAATAAAGGGTACAGCGTCCATAAATAAAGGGTACTGCGTCTATAAATAAAGGGCACCGCGTCTGTAAATAAAGGGCACCGCGTCTGTAAATAAAGGGCACCGCGTCTATAAATAAAGGGCACCGCGTCTATAAATAAAGGGCACCGCGTCTATAAATAAAGGGAACCGCGTCTATAAATAAATGGTACCGCGTCTATAAATAAAGGGTACAGCGTCTATAAATAAAGGGCACCGCGTCTATAAATAAAGGGCACAGCGTCTATAAATAAAGGGCACCGCGTCTATAAATAAAGGGCACAGCGTCTATAAATAAAGGGCACCGTGTCTATAAATAAAGGGCACCGCGTCTATAAATAAAGGGCACCGCGTCTATAAATAAAGGGTACAGCGTCTATAAATAAAGGGTACAGCGTCTATAAATAAAGGGCACAGCGTCTATAAATAAAGGGCACCGCGTCTATAAATAAAGGGTACAGCGTCTATAAATAAAGGGTACAGCGTCTATAAATAAAGGGCACCGCGTCTATAAATAAAGGGCACCGCGTCTATAAATAAAGGGTACAGCGTCTATAAATAAAGGGCACAGCGTCTATAAATAAAGGGTACAACGTCTATAAATAAAGGGTACAACGTCTATAAATAAAGGGTACCGCGTCTATAAATAAAGGGTACAGCGTCTATAAATAAAGGGCACAACGTCTATAAATAAAGGGTACCGCGTCTATAAATAAAGGGTACAGCGTCTATAAATAAAGGGCACAACGTCTATAAATAAAGGGCACCGCGTCTATAAATAAAGGGCACAACGTCTATAAATAAAGGGCACCGCGTCTATAAATAAAGGGTACAGCGTCTATAAATAAAGGGCACCGCGTCTATAAATAAAGGGCACCGCGTCTATAAATAAAGGGCACAGCGTCTATAAATAAAGGGCACAGCGTCTATAAATAATGGGTACCATGTCCATAAATAAAGGGCACAGCGTCTATAAATAAAGGGTACAGCGTCTATAAATAAAGGGCACCGCGTCTATAAATAAAGGGCACCGCGTCTATAAATAAAGGGTACCGCGTCTATAAATAAAGGGCACAGCGTCTATAAATAAAGGGTACAGCGTCTATAAAGGGCACCGCGTCTATAAATAAAGGGTACAACGTCTATAAATAAAGGGCACCGCGTCTATAAATAAAGGGCACCGCGTCTATAAATAAAGGGCACCGCGTCTTTAAATAATGGGCACCGCGTCTATAAATAATGGGTACAGCATCTATAAAGGGTACAGTAGAAAGGGAAGCTAGACCTACGGCGTGCGCCACGGGGGGTCCTTAGTGCCCGCGGCGGGTATGTCAGCTGTAAGTGTGACCGGAGTCTGTGCTCTCCTGGGATTAGTGTAAGCGCTTATTGACATTTGCGCACCGTATTACGCACGTAGTTTACATGTAATATGTAGAGCTGACACCCCACTGCCACGTTCCGTATTACATGGGAAGCAGCCCTTTAACCCTTTGCAATCCAATTTTGGATTCAGTGTTACCTAGGGGGCTTTCTCTTTCTGCCATTATACAAGGCGCCATCTGCTGGCTAGAGCCAGTACTGCTGTATGGGACATGCTGGAGAGACCCCCGACAACAGAGAGGCCAGTATTATAGAAAGAATACCCTGTCGGACGTCTTCCAACATCGGAGCTGTACAGCCTTCAATCAGAATGTCTTTAGACGTCAGACAGTGGATTGGAAAGGGTTAATGCCCGTGGGATTGTGTAAATACGCAGGGATGCGCCGGAGCTTTTTGGTTTTTCTGCGTATGTGAGAGCGCGCAGTGTTGGTCCGTGTAAATGCGCGTACTTCATGGAGCACAGTCGACTCCCATGTCTCTCCTTCCCACAGGAGGACTCGGAGGTGGCGGAGGCCGGCAGGAACCTGGAGATCTGCTTCGAGGACATGCTGAAGGACATCTACCCGGGCCGAGCCTTCCCCTTCCCACAAGACGATGACTCTGAAGCGGAGGAGATCGGGGCCGACAACTGCCCCCTCAACCTGAAGAGCTTCACCTGGCCGACCTACGGACCGGACTGCGGGCAGCCGAAGAGGAGGAGACGCCACCCCCGTCAGCCAGAAGCCCAGAGACTTCAGCCTGTTGTAGAGGGGCCGGCAGTCGGGCGTACACCAATCGCTCAGTGGATACGGGCATTTACACCATGGCCGCTCCGCGAGTCTCCATGTTTACTCATCCTTTCTGATACTTTGTTTCCCACACAAGGTTTCCTCTGCGACTCCTCCTGTCACACATTTTACTTCTATGCAAGGAACGACTTTTACATTTCTTAGAACTGAGGTGCCTTAAAGGGGCCACAAAGGGCCGGTATCTCTGGATCTGATGACGCGTCCTGTTTACCCCAAGTGACTATGAAAAGGACACCAACCCTGTAGTCCAACGCTTCTGTTATGACACAGGGATATAAGCTATTGCTCCCTGTTATCAGACATTTTAGGCTGGCGGAGAGACTCTGTAGTGATCACCAGTAGGAAGAGTGACGGGATGTGCAGCCCCCCAATTATAATCGCTGCTGTGTATCCCATATCTCCAGTGCTGATGTGACTGATATCAGATGTTCCTCTTATAACACTCCACTTCTGATATAACCCCCAGAGACATCATATATGTGATATCAGCTGCTCCTCTTATAACGCTTCAGTACGGGTATAACCTCCAGAGACATCATATATGTAATATCAGCCACTCCTCTTATAACGCTCCACTTCTGATATAACCCCAGAGACATCATATAAGTGACTGATATCAGCCGCTCCTCTTATAACACTCCTACACTGTTATATATGATGTCTCTGGAGGTTATATCAGTACTAGAGCGTTATAAGAGAGGTGGCTGGTATCACATATATGATATCTCTGGAGGTTATATGATATCAGCTGCTCCTCTTATAATGCTCCAGTACTGATATAACCTCCCGAGACATCATATATGTGATATCAGTGGCCCCTCTTATAATGCTCCAGTACTGATATAACCTCTAGACATCATATATGTGATATCAGCCCCTTTTCTTATAACGCTCCAGTACTGATATTACCTCCAGAGACATCATATATGTGATATCAGCCGATCCTCTTATAACGCTCCAGTACTGATATAACCCCCAGAAATATCATATATGCGATATCAGCCCCTCCTCTTATAACGCTTCAGTACTGATATAACCTCCAGAGACATCATATATGTGATATCAGCCGCTTCTATAATAACGCTCCAGTACTGATATAACCTCCAGAGACATCATATATGTGATATCAGCCACTCCTCTTATAACGCTCTAGTACTGATATACCCTCCAGAGACATCATATATGTGATATCAGCCCCTCCCCTTTTAACGCTCCAGTACTGATGTAACCCCCCGAGACATCATATATGTGATATCAGCCGCTCCTCTTATAACGCTCCAGTACTGATATAACCTCCAGAGACATCATATATGTGATATCAGCCACTCCTCTTATAACGCTCCAGTACTGATATAACCTCCAGAGTCATCATATATGTGATATCAGCCGCTCCTCTTATAACGCTCCAGTACTGATATAACCTCCAGAGACATCATATATGTGATATCAGCCACTCCTCTTATAACGCTCCAGTACTGATATACCCTCCAGAGACATCATATATGTGACATCAGCTGCTCCTCTTATAACGCTCCAGTAGTGATGTAACCCCCAGAGACATCATCTATGTGATATCAGCCGCTCCTCTTATAACGCTCCAGTACTGATATAACCCCCAGAGACATCATATATGTGATATCAGCCCCATCTCTTATAACGCTCCAGTACTGATATAACCTCCAGAGACATCATATATGTGATATCAGCCGCTCCTCTTATAACGCTCCAGTACTGATATTACCTCCAGAGACATCATATATGTGATATCAGCTGATCCTCTTATAACGCTCCAGTACTGATATAACCCCCAGAAATATCATATATGCGATATCAGCCCCTCCTCTTATAACACTTCAGTACTGATATAACCTCCAGAGACATCATGTATGTGATATCAGCCGCTCCTCTTATAACGCTTCACTTCTGATATAACCTCCAGAGACATCATATATGTGATATCAGCCGCTCCTCTTATAACGCTCCAGTACTGATATTACCTCCAGAGACATCATATATGTGATATCAGCTGATCCTCTTATAACGCTCCAGTACTGATATAACCCCCAGAAATATCATATATGCGATATCAGCCCCTCCTCTTATAACACTTCAGTACTGATATAACCTCCAGAGACATCATGTATGTGATATCAGCCGCTCCTCTTATAACGCTTCACTTCTGATATAACCTCCAGAGACATCATATATGTGATATCAGCCGCTCCTCTTATAACGCTCCAGTACTGATATAACATATATGATGTCTCGGGAGGTTATATCAGTACTGGACATAATTAGAGCAGTGGCTGATATAACCTCCAGAGACATCATATATGTGATATCAGCCGCTCCTCTTATAACGCTCCAGTACTGATATTACCTCCAGAGACATCATATATGTGATATCAGCCAATCCTCTTATAACGCTCCAGTACTGATATAACCCCCAGAAATATCATTTATGCGATATCAGCCCCATCTCTTATAACGCTCCAGTACTGATATAACCTCCAGAGACATCATATAGGTGATATCAGCCACTCCTCCTGGTTTATTATTTTGGGAAGTTGTGTTTTTTACTGCAGCATTTTAATGGGGTTTTGTGGCAAAAGCCATAACTCTATTGCACTGCCTGAAGAACCCTCCGCTCTGCACTTTGTACGGTTTGTGGTCGTTGGGGTTGGTGCTCCGCAGACTTTTCCTTGTTTGTAAACATTTCCTGGGTGACCGGACTCCTAGACTCATGAATAGAATCACATTTCTTAGCACATTAATAGCGATTTGTAAGGCTACAATAAAGCGTAACTTTCATTGCCTCCTGTGTGTGTTAATAACTGCTCACACTGCCAGAAACTCCCCATTCGGCTTCTCGGAGGTCCGGTTCAGTACCTGAAGATGGTTTTTAGATGGAACCAGTAACTTTAATGAAGCAAAGTTTGACCTGGTTTCCTTGTCTTTTGGGGGACACCGTACGATAACCTGTACAAGGTTTGGCCTGGGTGGTTTTGAGCCTGCAGGATAAAGAAGCCTTTGTGTTTTAAGATCCAAGTGCTGTAAACCCCCCTTCTTTACACTGCAGGCGGCTTCCAGTAACGTTGACGTTTTCTTTTCATGACTGATCAGCGTTATTCATTGATGTGAGACTCCCTGAAATAAGCAGATCCTCCGTTCTACAGGCTCCATCTGTAATTCTCAGTCTACACCCCCTAGCTCAGAGGGGCGCTATCTTCTGTGATGTCTACTATACACAGCGCACATAAAGAGGAGATCCTGCTTTACTCTCCATCTCTCCTGTACATAAGGGAGCAGAATCTCTCTTCCCTATCTTTAGCACACAGTGCAGACAGAGGAGAGGAGATCCTGCTCCCAGAGGCGTAACGTGAAGCTCCCGGGCCCCAATGCAAAACCTGTAACGGGGCCCCCAACTACAATGCTTTACTCATAGTACTGGGCTCCCTATATGGAGAAGAGTGGCCTTGTGGGCCCCCTAAGGCTCCTGGGCCCGGGGGCCACCGCATCCCCTATAGTTACGCCCCTGCCTGCTCCTCTATCTCTACCTCTGCCATACACTGCACACAGACGAGGACATCCTGACAATCTGCACGAGGCCCTAATTCAGGTGTGAAGGAGGCGGATGCAGCAGTTGTCAATGCCAGGATGTGGTCACTAGAGGGCAGCATCACACTGTACTCTTTGGTTACTGATCACAGCATCTTTAGCTTTGGCCTCACACTGACGGTTTCCCAATTCTGCAGACGCCCCAGTGTCAGAAATTGTGCAGATATTCTACAGTCTCATTCACAAGCCCGGGACATACGCAGAAATCACAGCGCCCCGTACAAAACGCCGTCCACCCCGCACTGAGAGCTCTGACAAGGGTACTGTGTTGTCTCATTATTGGTGTTTCTTGTATTGTCACCCCGGGGGGTACGGGATGGCGCTGGGAGATAAAAGAGCCATTCCTCACCCTCTCACATTCCCTGCAGTCCAACACGGGGCAACAGAGATCTGGCTCCATCTGCCCAGGAGATGTTTTTCCGCTGCTCAGTGATACAAGTTTTGCGCTCTTTTGCCCACTGGAATCTTTCTGTTTCTCTAATGGCGCCTGAACTGGTCACCCACTGTTATACCATCCGTGCGGAGGAACGGCGAGTTGTGCGTTCGGACACGTTAGTTGGAGCTCCAGCGTTGTATTCAGCTGACTGTGCAACCTGTTGGTCAGAACGATTCCTGACATCCTCCTCCGACCCCTTTCAGGGATGAGTTGTTTCTGTCCGCAGGATCCCCTTTTACTGGATGTTTTCCTTGATCGCGCCATTCTCTGTATACTCTGCACACCGTTACATGAGACACCCCCCCCTGCAGTTGGCGGTGAGACCCCGGCTAGTCTTGCACCGATGACCGGCCTCGCTGGACGTCGCTCCGATCGCTGGATTTTCTCGTCTAATGTGGATTCACACTGAAACGGATCCACGGAAAACTTGTCACGTGATTTTATGCCGCACTCCGGGGTCACGTGGAGAATCTCCATATGGGGGCGTGCCATTTGTGAAAGGTCCCGGGGCTGTAATAAAGGGCCGGTCAGTGTATATAGCACATGTGGTATCTGACGGTCCAGGATACAAGATGATTTCCGTTGTTTCTAGGTACAGACTTGTTTTGTTCTCTGTTATCTTCTGCTGCTGATGGCCGACCGGGCCACATTCACATCTGCTCTGGAGACTCCGTTTGCAGAAGATCATGGATGAAGTGACGCAATCGGCACTGCTTCATCTGGGTGCGTAACGGGATCAGTACGGATCCTTTACATTGAAGTCCATTTGATTGGAGTCCATCTACTACTCCTACTAATGTCTACCAGTCCTGCAAACGTCTACTAGTCCTGCTAACTTCTACTAGTCCTGCTCATGTCTACTAGTCCTCCTAACGTCTACTAGTCGTACTAACTTCTACTAGTCCTGCTAAAATCTACTAGGCCTGCTAACGTCTACCAGTCCTGCTAACGTCTACTAGTCCTGCTAATGTCTACTAGTCCTGCTAATGTCTAATAGTCCTGCTACCATCTACTAGACCTGCTAATGCAGGGGTGGGCAATTAATTTTCCCATGGGGCCACATGAGAAATTGGAATGGTTTTAGAGGGCCAGACCAACATACGAAGGCTCCATGCACATTGCCTTAATGGGGCCGTATTCCAGCCGCCCGATTTGCGGCCAGAATACGGCCGCCATTGAAAATGAATGGCGCTGTAATATCTAGCAAATCTTCAGATACCCGCGCCCGCTCTGCCTCCGTCAAGTTCTTGTATTTCTCTCCGTGTTTAGTCTCATAATGGCGATGCAAATTGTAATCTTTAAATACAGCTATCTGCTCTCCACAAACTAAACACACAGCTTTACCTTTGGTTTCAGTAAATAGATATTTAGAAGTCCATTCTTTGTTAAAAACTCGGCATTCTGCATCACTTTTTCTTTTTTTAATGTTAGCCGCCATATTTAAGGGTTAACAGCTAACCTCGGAAAATAGATTTTTTTAATACACAGTAGTATGCTCCTAGGAGAGGGCACAGAGAGCCGCCCCAAGAAGAGAGATTAAAAAGGGAATATTATTAGTATTAGGGAAAAGTCCTGACACTTACCAATGACGAGCGTGGAACGATTGTCCTGGCACTCCCCAAGGTCCGCAACGAGCATCCTGGCACTCAGAAGTTACAGTGGCATCACTTACTCAGCATCGGGAAGCAGTGAAACTACCAACTCCGAAGCCTTGTCCATTGTGTTAACTTATGTGCTGTTTAATAAAGTTATTCAAGCCTACGTCATTGGTAGAGGTGCTTGAATAAGTAAGGCCTGAAGAACTATTAGCACAGCACAGAAGTGAACACAATGGACAAGGCTTCGGAGTGCATAGTTTCGCTGCTTCCCGTTGCTGACACCGGACTCATTGGTGAGTCACCAGGACACTCTTTGCGGGCCGGTCCGAGCTATTCAGCGGGCCGGATGTGGCCCGCGGGCCGTGCTTTGCCCAGGTCTGTGCTAATGTCTACTAGTCCTGCTAACTTCTACTAGTCCTGCTAAAGTCTACTAGGCCTGCTAACTTCTACTTGTCCTAACGTCTACTAGTCCTGCTAACGTCTACTAATCCTACTAATGTCTACCAGTCCTGGTAACGTCTACTAGTCCTGCTACCGTCTACTAGTCCTCCTAACGTCTACCAGTCATACTAATGTCTCCTAGGCCTGCTAATGTCTACTAGTCCTACTAATGTCTACTAGTCCTGCTAATGTGTACTAGTCCTGCTAACTTCTACTAGTCCTCCTAACGTCTACTAGTCCTCCTAACGTCTACTAGTCGTACTAACTTCTACTAGCCCTCCTAATGTCTACTAGTCCTGCTAACGTCTACTAGTCCTACGAACATCTACTAGTCGTGCCAATGTCTACTAGTCCTACTAACGTCTACTAGTCCTGCTAACGTCTACTAGTCCTGCTAACTTCTATTAGTCCTTCTAACGTCTACTAGTCCTTCTAACGTCTACTAGTCCTACTAACATCTACTAGTCCTGCTAATGTCTACTAGTCCTAACGTTCACTAGTCCTGCTAACGTCTACTAGTCCTGCTAACGTCTACTAGTCCTGCTAACGTCTACTAGTCCTGCTAACTTCTACTAGTCCTGCTAACTTCTACTGGTCCTGCTAACTTCTACTGGTCCTACTAACTTCTATTAGTCCTACTAACGTCTACTAGTCCTACTAACATCTACTAGTCCTACTAACGTCTACCAGTCCTACTAATATCTACTAGTCCTACTAACTTTTACTAGTCCTGCTAACTTTTATTAGTCCTACTAACGTCTACCAGTGCTGCTAACTTCTACTAGTCCTGCTAACTTCTATTAGTCCTACTAACATCTACTAGTCCTACTAATATCTACTAGTCCTACTAATATCTACTAGTCCTACTAATATCTACTAGTCCTGCTAATATCTACTAGTCCTGCTAACTTCTATTAGTCCAACTAACTTCTACTAGTCCTGCTAACTTCTACTAGTCCTACTAATGTCTACCAGTCCTGCTAACTTCTACTAGTGCTGCTAACTTCTATTAGTCCTACTAACATCTACTAGTCCTGCTAACTTCTATTAGTCCTACTAACATCTGCTAGTCCTACTAACATCTACTAGTCCTACTAATATCTACTAGTCCTACTAATATCTACTAGTCCTACTAATATCTACTAGTCCTGCTAACTTCTATTAGTCCAACTAACTTCTACTAGTCCTACTAATGTCTACCAGTCCTGCTAACTTTTACTAGTGCTGCTAACTTCTATTAGTCCTACTAACATCTACTAGTCCTGCTAACGTCTACTAGTCCTACTAACGTCTACTAGTCCTGCTAACGTCTACTAGTCCTGCTAACTTCTATTAGTCCTGCTAACGTCTACCAGTGCTGCTAACTTCTACTAGTCCTGCTAACTTCTATTAGTCCTACTAATGTCTACCAGTGCTGCTAACTTCTACTAGTCCTGCTAACTTCTATTAGTCCTACTAACGTCTACTAGTCCTACTAACATCTACTAGTCCTGCTAACATCTACTAGTCCTGCTAATATCTACTAGTCCTACTAACTTTTACTAGTCCTGCTAACTTCTATTAGTCCTACTAACTTCTACTAGTCCTGTTAACTTCTATTAGTCCTACTAACTTCTACTAGTCCTGCTAACTTCTACTAGTTCTGCTAACTTCTACTGGTCCTACTAAATTCTATTAGTCCTACTAACGTCTACTAGTCCTACTAACATCTACTAGTCCTACTAACGTCTACCAGTCCTACTAATATCTACTAGTCCTACTAACTTTTACTAGTCCTGCTAACTTCTATTAGTCCTACTAACGTCTACCAGTGCTGCTAACTTCTACTAGTCCTGCTAACTTCTATTAGTCCTACTAACGTCTACTAGTCCTACTAACATCTACTAGTCCTGCTAACGTCTACTAGTCCTACTAATATCTACTAGTCCTACTAATATCTACTAGTCCTGCTAACTTCTATTAGTCCAACTAACTTCTACTAGTCCTGCTAACTTCTACTAGTCCTACTAATGTCTACCAGTCCTGCTAACTTCTACTAGTGCTGCTAACTTCTATTAGTCCTACTAACATCTACTAGTCCTGCTAACGTCTACTAGTCCTGCTAACGTCTACTAGTCCTGCTAACGTCTACTAGTCCTACTAACGTCTACTAGTTCTGCTAACTTCTATTAGTCCTGCTAACGTCTACCAGTGCTGCTAACTTCTACTAGTCCTGCTAACTTCTATTAGTCCTACTAACGTCTACTAGTCCTACTAACATCTACTAGTCCTGCTAACGTCTACTAGTCCTACTAATATCTACTAGTCCTACTAACTTTTACTAGTCCTGTTAACTTCTATTAGTCCTACTAACGTCTACCAGTCCTGCTAACTTCTACTAGTCCTGCTAACGTCTGATTTGATGACCCCTTTTTTTCGGTTTAAAAATTAGATGCAAATTGTCTAATGGAGCAGAAAACCCAAACATAAGCCCAACGCCGGTGTGAATGCAGCCTTAATGATCCCATGGCGGACTAACAGGAAGGTCTCCGATATTCAGGCAGGTCTGCAATCGGCATGGTTACTGGCACTTGTAGCCGAACGCTTGCCGCATCGCCGCTGATCGGAAGGAGCGGTTTGGAAATTCTGCATGTCCAGCACTTCAGTAAAGTGAAAGGATTAAGAAAAGTAGCATAAAGGCGACAACCACATGATGTCCGCGGCCTCGGAGTGCGGACTGGAGACTGTCCGTCATCTGCACACGCTGAGGCTGCGGACCGTAACGTGGAAGTCTAACCCGCTCCAGCAGACATCACTGGAGACGAATGGAAGCTCTCGTGTCGCTACATCCCAGACACACTGTGACATCGCTGGAAGCAAAGACAGGGCCCTACTGTCAGCGCAGGGTACAGGCCACCGCAGGCTAAGGCCACCGCAGGGTACAGGCCACCGCAGGGTACAGACCACCGCAGGGTACAGGCCACCGCAGGGTACAGGCCACCGCTGGCTAAGGCCACTGCAGGGTACAGGTCACCGCAGGGTACAGGCCACCGCAGGGTACAGGTCACCACAGCGTACGGGTCACCGCAGGGTACGGGTCGCCGCAGGGTACGGGTCGCCGCAGGGTACAGGTCGCCGCAGGGTACAGGTCGCCGCAGGGTACAGGTCGCCGCAGGGTACAGGTCGCCGCAGGGTACAGGTCGCCGCAGGGTACAGGACGCCGCAGGGTACAGGACGCCGCAGGGAACAGGACGCCGCAGGGAACAGGACGCCGCAGGGAACAGGTCGCCGCAGGGTAGAGGTCGCCGCAGGGTAGAGGTCGCCGCCGGGTACAGGACACCGCCGGGTACAGGACATCGCACGCTACAGGACGCTGCAGGGTACACGATGCGGCAGGGTACAGCTTATCACAGGGTAGAGGTTGACGCAGGGTACAGGACACCGCAGGGAACAGGTCGCCGCAGGGTACAGGACGCCGCAGGGTAGAGGTTGACACAGAGTAGAGGACACCGCAGGGTACAGGTCACCACAGGGTACAGGACGCAGCAGGGTAGGGGACGCCGCAGGGTAGGGGACGCCGCAGGGTAGGGGACGCCGCAGGGTAGGGGACGCCGCAGGGAACGGGACGCCGCAGGGAACGGGACGCCGCAGGGAACGGGACGCCGCAGGGAACGGGACGCCGCAGGGAGCGGGACGCCGCAGGGAGCGGGACGCCGCAGGGAGCGGGACGCCGCAGGGTGCGGGTCGCCGCCGGGTACGGGACACCGCCGGGTACAGGACACCGCCGGGTACAGGACACCGCCGGGTACAGGACATCGCACGCTACAGGACGCTGCAGGGTACAGGATGCGGCAGGGTACAGCTTATCACAGGGTAGAGGTTGACGCAGGGTACAGGACACCGCAGGGAACAGGTCGCCGCAGGGTACAGGACACCGCAGGGTAGAGGTTGACACAGAGTAGAGGACACCGCAGGGTACAGGTCACCACAGGGTACGGGACGCCGCAGGGTAGGGGACACCGCAGGGTACAGCTTATCACAGGGTAGAGGTTGACACAGAGTAGAGGACACCACAGGGAACAGGATGTTGCAAGGTACAGGACACGGCAGGCAATAGGTCGTCGCAGGGTACAGGTCGCCGCAGGGTACAGGATGCCGCAGGGTACAGGATGCCGCAGGGTACAGGACGCCGCAGGGTATCGAACGCCGCAGGGTACAGGTCGCCGCAGGCTACAGGACGCCGCAGGCTACAGGACGCCGCAGGCTACAGCTTATCACAGAGTAGAGGTTGACACAGAGTAGAGGACACCACAGGGTACAGGATGCCGCAAGGTACAGGACGCCGCAGGGTACCGGACGCCGCAGGGTACCGGACGCCGCAGGGTACCGGACGCCGCAGGGTACAAGATGCCGCAGGGTACAGCTTATTACAGGGTAGAGGTTGACACAGAGTAGAGGACACCACAGGGTACAGTATGCTGCAAGGTACAGGACACCGCAGGGTACAGGTCGCCGCAGGGTACAGGACGCCGCAGGGTACAGGACGCCGCAGGGTACAGGACGCCGCAGGGTACAGCTCATCGCAGGGTAGAAGGTGACACAGAGTAGAGGACACCACAGGGTACAGGACACCGCAGGGAACAGGTCGCCGCAGGGAACAGGTCGCCGCAGGGTACAGGTCGCCGCCGGGTACAGGTCGCCGCCGGGTACAGGTCGCCGCCGGGTACAGCTTATCACAGGGTAGAGGTTGACACAGAGTAGAGGACACCACTGGGTACAGGATGCCGCAAGGTACAGGACACCGCAGGGAAGAGGTTGACACGGGGTACAAGACATCACAGGGTACAGGATGCCGCAAGGTGCAGGACACAGCAGGGTAGAGGTTGCCGCAGGTTTCAGGTCACCGCAGGGTACAGTACACCACAAGGTAGAGGTTGCCATGCGGTACAGGACACCGCAGGGTACAGGATGCCGTAGGGTACAGGTCACCACAGGGTACAGGACGCAGCAGGGTAGGGGACACCGCAGGGTAGGGGACGCCGCAGGGTAGGGGACGCCGCAGGGTACAGGACGCAGCAGGGTAGGGGACACCGCAGGGTAGGGGACGCCGCAGGGTAGGGGACGCCGCAGGGTAGGGGACGCCGCAGGGTAGGGGACGCCGCAGGGTAGGGGACGCCGCAGGGTAGGGGACGCCGCAGGGAACGGGACGCCGCAGGGAGCGGGACGCCGCAGGGAGCGGGACGCCGCAGGGTGCGGGTCGCCGCCGGGTACAGGACACCGCCGGGTACAGGACACCGCCGGGTACAGGACACCGCCGGGTACAGGACATCGCACGCTACAGGACGCTGCAGGGTACAGGATGCGGCAGGGTACAGCTTATCACAGGGTAGAGGTTGACGCAGGGTACAGGACACCGCAGGGAACAGGTCGCCGCAGGGTACAGGACACCGCAGGGTAGAGGTTGACACAGAGTAGAGGACACCGCAGGGTACAGGTCACCACAGGGTACGGGACGCCGCAGGGTAGGGGACACCGCAGGGTAGGGGACACCGCAGGGTACAGCTTATCACAGGGTAGAGGTTGACACAGAGTAGAGGACACCACAGGGAACAGGATGCCGCAAGGTACAGGACACGGCAGGCAATAGGTCGTCGCAGGGTACAGGTCGCCGCAGGGTACAGGATGCCGCAGGGTACAGGATGCCGCAGGGTACCGAACGCCGCAGGGTATCGAACGCCGCAGGGTACAGGACGCCGCAGGCTACAGCTTATCACAGAGTAGAGGTTGACACAGAGTAGAGGACACCACAGGGTACAGGATGCCGCAAGGTACAGGACGCCGCAGGGTACCGGACGCCGCAGGGTACCGGACGCCGCAGGGTACCGGACGCCGCAGGGTACAAGATGCCGCAGGGTACAGCTTATTACAGGGTAGAGGTTGACACAGAGTAGAGGACACCACAGGGTACAGTATGCTGCAAGGTACAGGACACCGCAGGGTACAGGTCGCCGCAGGGTACAGGACGCCGCAGGGTACAGGACGCCGCAGGGTACAGGACGCCGCAGGGTACAGCTCATCGCAGGGTAGAAGGTGACACAGAGTAGAGGACACCACAGGGTACAGGACACCGCAGGGAACAGGTCGCCGCAGGGAACAGGTCGCCGCAGGGTACAGGTCGCCGCCGGGTACAGGTCGCCGCCGGGTACAGGTCGCCGCCGGGTACAGCTTATCACAGGGTAGAGGTTGACACAGAGTAGAGGACACCACTGGGTACAGGATGCCGCAAGGTACAGGACACCGCAGGGAAGAGGTTGACACGGGGTACAAGACATCACAGGGTACAGGATGCCGCAAGGTGCAGGACACAGCAGGGTAGAGGTTGCCGCAGGTTTCAGGTCACCGCAGGGTACAGTACACCACAAGGTAGAGGTTGCCATGCGGTACAGGACACCGCAGGGTACAGGATGCCGTAGGGTACAGGACGCCGCAGGGTACAGTACACCACAGGGTAGAGGTTGCCATGCGGTACAGGACACAGCAGGGTACAGGATGCCGTAGGGTACAGGACGCCGCAGGGTACAGTACACCACAAGGTAGAGGTTGCCATGCGGTACAGGACACCGCAGGGTACAGGATGCCGTAGGGTACAGAACGCCGCAGGATACACGTCGCCGCAGGGTACAGAACACTACAGGGTACAGGTCACCGCAGGCTGCAGCTCATCGCAGGGCAGAGGTTGCTATGGGGTACAGGACACCGCAAGGTGCAGGACACAGCAGGGTACAGGTTGCCGTCGGCTACAGGTCACCACAGGGTAGAGGTTGCCATGGGGTACAGGACACCGAAGGGTACAGGATGCTGCATGGTAAAGGGCACTGCAGGTTACAGGTTGCCGCAGTCTACGGGTCACCGCAGGGTACAGCTGATCGCAGGGTAGAGGTTGCCATGGGGTGCAGCACACCGCAGGCTACAGGACACCGCAGGCTACAGGACACCGCAGGGCACAGGTTGCTGTACGCTACAAGTCACTGCAGGGTACAGCTCATCACAGGGTAGAGATTGCCATGGGGTACAGGACACTGCATGGTACGGGTCGCCGCAGGGTACAGGTCGCCGCAGGCTATAGGCCACCACAGGGTACAGCTCACCGCAGGGAAGAGGTAGACACAGGGTACAAGACACCACAGGGTACAGGATGCAGCAAGGTACTGGTTGCCGGAAGGTACAGGTCGCCACAGGTTAGAGGTCACCGCAGGGTACAGCTTATCGCAAGGTAGAGGTTGACACAGAGTAGAGAACACCACAGGGTACAGGACGCCGCAGGGTACAGGACACCGCAAGGCACAAGACGCCGGCAGGTACAGGTCGACGCAGGGTACAGGTCGACGCAGGGTACAGGATGCCGCAGGGTACAGGATGCCGCAGGCCACAGCACGTTACAGGATGCCGCAGGGTACAGGACGCCGGCGGGTACAGGTCGCTGCAGGCTACAGGTCGACGCAGGCTACAGGATGCCGCAGGCTACAGGTCGCCGCAGGCTACAGGATGCCGCAAGCTACAGGATGCCGCAGGCTGCAGGTCGCCACAGGCCACCGCAGGTTACAGGATGCCGCAGGGTACAGTTCATCGCAGGGTAGAGGTTGCCATGGGGTACAGGACTCCGCAGAGTACAGCTCATCGCAGGGTAGAGGTTAACACAGAGTAGACGACACCGTAGGGTATAGAATGCCGCAAGCTACAGGACAATGGAGGGAACAGGTCGCCGCAGGGTACAGAAGACCGCAGGATAGTGGACACCGCAGGGTACAGGTCGCCACAGGCTATATGACTCTGCAGGGTACAGCTTATGGCAAGGTAGAGGTTGCCATGGGGTACAGGACACCGCAGGGTACAGGATTCCGCAGGGTACAGGTTGCCGCTGGCTACAGGTCACCGCAGGGTACAGCTCATCACAGGGAAGACATTGCCATGGGGTACAGGACTCCGCAGGGTACAGCTCATCGCAGGGTAGAGGTTGCCATGGGGTACAGGACTCCGCAGAGTACAGCTCATCGCAGGGTAGAGGTTAACACAAAGTAGAGGACACTGCAGGGTACAGAATGCCGCAAGCTACAGGACAATGGAGGGAACAGGTCACCGCAGGGTACAGAAGACCGCAGGATAGTGGACACCGCAGGGTACAGGTCGCCGCAGGGTACAGGTCGCCACAGGCTATATGACTCTGCAGGGTACAGGACACCGCAGGGTACAGCTTATGGCAGAGTACAGGACACCGCAGGGTACAGGACACCGCAGGGTACAGGACACCGCAGGGTACAGAATGCCGCAAGCTACAGGACAATGGAGGGAACAGGTCGCCGCAGGGTACAGGATGCTGCAGGGTACAGAACACCGCAGGATAGTGGACACCGCAGGGTACAGGTCGCTGCAGGGTACAGGACACCACAGGGTATATGACTCTGCAGGGTACAGGACACCGCAGGGTACAGCTTATGGCAGAGTACAGGACACCGCAGGGTACAGGACACCGTAGGGTACAGCTCATCACAGGGAACACATTGCCATGGGGTACAGGACTCCGCAGGGTACAGGATGCCGCAGGGTACAGCTCATCGCAGGGTAAATGTCAAAGAGTAGAGGACACCACAGGGTACAGGATGTCGCAAGGAACAGGTCGGCGCAGGGTACAGGTCACTGCAGGGTACAGGACACCACAGGGTAGAGGTTGACACAGAGTAAAGGACACCACAGGGTACAGGTCGCCGCAGGGTACAGAACGCCGCAGGGTACAGAACGCCGCAGGGTACAGGTTGCCGAAGGCTACAGGTCACCGCAGGGTACAGCTCCTCGCAGGGTAGAGGTTGCCATTGGGTACAGGACACCGCAGGGTACAGGATGGCGCAGGGCACAGGTCGCTGCAGACTGCAGGACATCGCAGGGTACAGGTCACCGCAAGTACAGGCCACCACAGGGTACAGCTCATCACAGGGTAGAGGTTGCCATGCGGTACAGGACACCGCTGGGTATAGGATGCCGCAGGGTACAGGTCACCGCAGGCCACAGGTCAACGCAGGGTACAGGACACAGCAGGGTACAGGTCGCTGCCGGATACAGGTCGCCGCAGGATTCAGGATGCCGCAGGATACAGAACACTGCAGGGTACAGGTTGCCGAAGGCTACAGGTCACCGCAGGGTACATCTCCTCGCAGGGTAGAAGTTGCCATTGGGTACAGGACACCGCAGGGTACAGGACGCCGCAGGGTACAGGACGCCGCAGGGTACAGGTCGCCGCAGGGTACAGGTTACCATAGGGTAGAAGTTACTGCAGGTTACAGGTCACCGCAGGATTACTGAGTAGCACAGTTTCCGAACATAAGCCAATGTCTACTGAAACATCAAATTGTTAGACTTGTAACATTTGGAGAAAGACAACAGCAGCTGAGGTGTATAATGAGGTTCTGCAGCAGCTGAAGTGTATAATGAGGCTCTGCCGTATCTGAGGTGTTGTATGATGTTCTGCAGCAGCTGAGGTTTATTATGGGGTTCTGCAGCAGCTGAGGTGTATTATGAGGTTCTGCGGCAGCTGAGCTCTGTACTGTGAGGTTCTGCAACAGCTGTGGTGGGTATTATGAGGCTCTGCAGCAGCTGAGATGTGTATTATGAGGTTTCGCAGCAGCTGAGTTATATTATGAAGTTCTGCAGCAGCTGAGGTGTGTATTATTATGTTCTGCAGAAGCTGATGTGTATTATGAGCTTCTGTAGCATCTGAAGTGTGTATTGTGATGTTCTGCAGCAGCTGAGTTGTGTACTGTGAGGTTCTGCAGCAGCTGAGGTGTATTATGAAGTTCTGCAGTAGCTGAGATGTGTATTGTGAGGTTCTGCAGCAGCAGAGGTGTATTATGAGATTCTGCAGCAGCTGAGGTGTGTATTATGTGGTTCTGGTTCTGGTAATAGGGGGCTGTGATATATGAGGCAGTGGTGGGATATACAGTATAATACGGGGCTGTAATATATGAGGCAGTGGTGGGATATACAGTATAATACGGGGCTGTGATGGGTTATACAGTATATTACGGGGCTGTGATATATGAGGCAGTGGTGGGATATACAGTATAATACGGGGCTGTGATATATGAGGCAGTGGTGGGATATACAGTATAATACGGGGCTGTGATGGGTTATACAGTATATTACGGGGCTGTGATATATGAGGCAGTGGTGGGATATACAGTATAATACGGGGCTTTGATATATGAGGCAGTGGTGGGATATACAGTATAATACGGGGCCGTGATATATGAGGCAGTGGTGGGATATACAGTATAATACGGGGCTGTGATATATGAGGCAGTGGTGGGATATACAGTATAATACGGGGCTGTGATATATGAGGCAGAGGTGGGATATACAGTATAATACGGGGCTGTGATATATGAGGCAGAGGTGGGATATACAGTATAATACGGGGCTGTGATGGGTTATACAGTATATTATGGGGCTGTGATATATGAGGCAGTGGTGGGATATACAGTATAATACGGGGCTGTGATATATGAGGCAGTGGTGGGATATACAGTATAATACGGGGCTGTGATATATGAGGCAGTGGTGGGATATACAGTATAATACGGGGCTGTGATATATGAGGCAGCGGTGGGATATACAGTATAATACGGGGCTGTGATATATGAGGCAGTGGTGGGATATACAGTATAATACGGGGCTGTGATATATGAAGCAGTGATGGGATATACAGTATAATACGGGCTGTGATGGGTTATACAGTATAATACGGGCCTGTGATATATGAGGCAGTGGTGGGATATACAGTATAATACGGGGCTGTGATGGGTTATACAGTATATTATGGGGCTGTGATATATGAGGCAGTGGTGGGATATACAGTATAATACGGGGCTGTGATATATAAGGCAGTGGTGGGATATACAGTATAATACGGGGCTGTGATATATGAGGCAGTGGTGGGATATACAGTATAATACGGGCCTGTGATATATGAGGCAGTGGTGGGATATACAGTATAATACGGGGCTGTGATGGGTTATACAGTATATTGTGGGGCTGTGATATATGAGGCAGTGGTGGGATATACAGTATAATACGGGGCTGTGATATATGAGGCAGAGGTGGGATATACAGTATAATACGGGGCTGTGATGGGTTATACAGTATAATACGGGCCTGTGATATATGAGGCAGTGGTGGGATATACAGTATAATACGGGGCTGTGATGGGTTATACAGTATATTATGGGGCTGTGATATATGAGGCAGTGGTGGGATATACAGTATAATACGGGGCTGTGATATATGAAACAGAGGTGGGATATACAGTATAATACGGGGCTGTGATATATGAGGCAGTGGTGGGATATACAGTATAATACGGGGCTGTGATATATGAGGCAGAGGTGGTATATACAGTATAATACGGGGCTGTGATGGGTTATACAGTATAATACGGGCCTGTGATATATGAGGCAGAGGTGGGATATACAGTATAATACGGGGCTGTGATGGGTTATACAGTATAATACGGGCCTGTGATATATGAGGCAGTGGTGGGATATACAGTATAATACGGGGCTGTGATGGGTTATACAGTATATTATGGGGCTGTGATATATGAGGCAGTGGTGGGATATACAGTATAATACGGGGCTGTGATATATGAGGCAGAGGTGGGATATACAGTATAATACGGGGCTGTGATATATGAGGCAGTGGTGGGATATACAGTATAATACGGGGCTGTGATATATGAGGCAGAGGTGGTATATACAGTATAATACGGGGCTGTGATGGGTTATACAGTATAATACGGGCCTGTGATATATGAGGCAGAGGTGGGATATACAGTATAATACGGGGCTGTGATGGGTTATACAGTATAATACGGACCTGTGATATATGAGGCAGTGGTGGGATATACAGTATAATACGGGGCTGTGATGGGTTATACAGTATATTATGGGGCTGTGATATATGAGGCAGTGGTGGGATATACAGTATAATACGGGGCTGTGATATATGAGGCAGAGGTGGGATATACAGTATAATACGGGGCTGTGATATATGAGGCAGTGGTGGGATATACAGTATAATACGGGGCTGTGATATATGAGGCAGAGGTGGCATATACAGTATAATACGGGGCTGTGATATATGAGGCAGTGGTGGGATATACAGTATAATATGGGGCTGTGATATATGAGGCAGAGGTGGGATATACAGTATAATACGGGGCTGTGATATATGAGGCAGTGGTGGGATATACAGTATAATACGGGGCTGTGATGGGTTATACAGTATAATACGGGCCTGTGATATATGAGGCAGTGGTGGGATATACAGTATAATACGGGGCTGTGATGGGTTATACAGTATATTATGGGGCTGTGATATATGAGGCAGTGGTGGGATATACAGTATAATACGGGGCTGTGATATATGAGGCAGCGGTGGGATATACAGTATAATACGGGGCTGTGATGGGTTATACAGTATATTATGGGGCTGTGATATATGAGGCAGTGGTGGGATATACAGTATAATACGGGGCTGTGATATATGAGGCAGCGGTGGGATATACAGTATAATACGGGGCTGTGATATATGAGGCAGCGGTGGGATATACAGTATAATACGGGGCTGTGATATATGAGGCAGCGGTGGGATATACAGTATAATACGGGGCAATGATATATGAGGCAGCGGTGGGATATACAGTATAATACGGGGCTGGGATATATGAGGCAGTGGTGGGATATACAGTATAATACGGGGGTGGGATATATGAGGCAGTGGTGGGATATACAGTATAATACGGGGCTGTGATATATGAGGCAGTGATGGGATATACAGTATAATATGGGGCTGTGATATATGAGGCAGTGGTGGGATATACAGTATAATACGGGGCTGTGATATATGAGGCAGAGGTGGGATATACAGTATAATATGGGGCTGTGATATATGAGGCAGAGGTGGGATATACAGTATAATACGGGGCTGTGATGGGTTATACAGTATAATACGGGCCTGTGATATATGAGGCAGTGGTGGGATATACAGTATAATACGGGGCTGTGATATATGAGGCAGTGGTGGGATATACAGTATAATACGGGGCTGTGATATATGAGGCAGTGGTGGGTATACAGTATAATATGGGGCTGTGATATATGAGGCAGTGGTGGGATATACAGTATAATACGGGGCTGTGATATATGAGGCAGCGGTGGGATATACAGTATAATACGGGGCTGTGATATATGAGGCAGCAGTGGGATATACAGTATAATACGGGGCTGTGATATATGAGGCAGCGGTGGGATATACAGTATAATACGGGGCTGTGATATATGAGGCAGTGGTGGGATATACAGTATTATACGGGGCTGTGATATATGAGGCAGTGGTGGGATATACAGTATTATACGGGGCTGTGATATATGAGGCAGTGGTGGGATATACAGTATTATACGGGGCTGTGATATATGAGGCAGTGGTGGGATATACAGTATTATACGGGGCTGTGATATATGAGGCAGTGGTGGGATATACAGTATAATACGGGGCTGTGATATATGAGGCAGTGGTGGGATATACAGTATAATACGGGGCTGTGATATATGAGGCAGTGGTGGGATATACAGTATAATACGGGGCTGTGATATATGAGGCAGTGGTGGGATATACAGTATAATACGGGCTGTGATATATGAGGCAGTGGTGGGATATACAGTATAATACGGGGCTGTGATATATGAGGCAGTGGTGGGATATACAGTATAATACGGGGCTGTGATATATGAGGCAGTGGTGGGATATACAGTATTATACGGGGCTGTGATATATGAGGCAGTGGTGGGATATACAGTATTATACGGGGCTGTGATATATGAGGCAGTGGTGGGATATACAGTATTATACGGGGCTGTGATATATGAGGCAGTGGTGGGATATACAGTATTATACGGGGCTGTGATATATGAGGCAGTGGTGGGATATACAGTATAATACGGGGCTGTGATATATGAGGCAGTGGTGGGATATACAGTATAATACGGGGCTGTGATATATGAGGCAGTGGTGGGATATACAGTATAATACGGGGCTGTGATATATGAGGCAGTGGTGGGATATACAGTATAATACGGGCTGTGATATATGAGGCAGTGATGGGATATACAGTATAATACGGGGCTGTGATATATGAGGCAGTGGTGGGATATACAGTATTATACGGGGCTGTGATATATGAGGCAGTGGTGGGATATACAGTATAATACGGGCTGTGATATATGAGGCAGTGGTGGGATATACAGTATAATACGGGGCTGTGATGGGTAATACAGTATATTATGGGGCTGTGATATATGAGGCAGAGGTGGGATATACAGTATAATACGGGGCTGTGATATATGAGGCAGTGGTGGGATATACAGTGTAATAGGGGGCTGTGATATACAAGGCAGTAGTGGGATATGCACTGTAATATGGGGCTGTGATATATGAGGCAGTGGTGGGATATACAGTATTATACGGGGCTGTGATATATGAGGCAGTGGTGGGATATACAGTATAATACGGGGCTGTGATATATGAGGCAGTGGTGGGATATACAGTATTATACGGGGCTGTGATATATGAGGCAGTAGTGGGATATACACTGTAATACGGGGCTGTGATATATGAGGCAGTGGTGGGATATACAGTATTATACGGGGCTGTGATATATGAGGCAGTGGTGGGATATACAGTATTATACGGGGCTGTGATATATGAGGCAGTGGTGGGATATACAGTATAATACGGGGCTGTGATATATGAGGCAGTGGTGGGATATACAGTATTATACGGGGCTGTGATATATGAGGCAGTGGTGGGATATACAGTATTATACGGGGCTGTGATATATGAGGCAGTGGTGGGATATACAGTATTATACGGGGCTGTGATATATGAGGCAGTGGTGGGATATACAGTATAATACGGGGCTGTGATATATGAGGCAGTGGTGGGATATACAGTATTATACGGGGCTGTGATATATGAGGCAGTGGTGGGATATACAGTATAATACGGGGCTGTGATATATGAGGCAGTGGTGGGATATACAGTATATTATGGGGCTGTGATATATGAGGCAGTGGTGGGATATACAGTATATTATGGGGCTGTGATATATTCGCCGCTCTATACGGGATATACAGGAGAGCTCCCGGCTTTTCTTCATCGCCTCAGTTTCTGTCAGGAGTACAAGCCCCGCCCTCTGCCCCGGATTGGCTGACACGATTTGCACGTTCTGACATCCTGACTAGGGATTGGAGGAATGATTGCACTGGCCCTGCCTCAGTCTCGCCATTGGTGGAACTTTGTCCCGTCCCGCGCCCCGTACTTACACTTCTCTCCCTCTCTGATGGCTGGAAAGTTTCGTTAAGAGTTCGGTGAGGGCGACAGAAGACGGGAGTCCATCCTGCGGCCGCTGCGTCCCCGGTGGGCCGATGGTGAGTGGGGACTCCGGGGAGGGGGGGGGGGACAGAGGGGAGCCGGGCACAGGCCGCACAGGCTGCGTTGTGTGGTTGTCATGGTAACAAGAGAGGCAGCAACCGGAGCAGAACCTCCCGTCACCCACGGCAGCCGCTGCAGAACCTCCCGTCACCCACGGCAGCCGCTGCAGAACCTCCCGTCACCCACGGCAGCCGCTGCAGAACCTCCCGTCACCCACGGCAGCCGCTGCAGAACCTCCCGTCACCCACGGCACCCGCCGTAGCCGCTCTGAAATCTCATTATAGCCACCTCTGCTGCAGAACCTCATAGTATACGCCGCAGCTGGGGGTCAGGCGCTGCTCGTTATCAGTAGTAGTTTGGGCCCCCTCGCTGGTGTACAGACCTCATATCCTCCCCGCTCCGCCGCTTGTCACCCCGCAACTGTAATGAAGTTCTTTCAGCAGGCGGGGATTTAAAATTCCTGCCTGCTGAAAGGGTTGCGTCTGATTGGCTGAGTGCTCAGCCAATCACAGGCAGCGCTCAGCCATTCATTCATTGACAGCTGATCGTTGCCTGTGATTGGTCACAGCACTTAGCCAATCACAGGCAGCGCTTAGCCATTGAATGACAGCTGAGCGTTGCCTGTGATTGGCTGAGCGCTGTGACCAATCACAACAGCGCTCAGCTATCATTCAATGAATAGCTGAGCGCTGCCTGTGATTGGCTGAGCGCTCAGCCAATCAATGCAGCACTTTCAGCAGGCAGGAATTTTAAAGCCTCGCCTGCTGAAAGAACTTCATTACAGTTGCGGGGTGACAAGCGGCTGGACGCCCCAAGCCCCGGCAGGGGCGGAGCAGGGAGGATATAAGGTCTGTACTACAGCTAGGGATAATTTTCAGGGAAGGACTTATATTTAAAGCCCTTCATCAAACATCACTGCGGGGGATACCGGCAGACCAGCAGTCGCGGCCCCATGGAAAACAATGAGAGAGCTAAGCGATCCTCTGCCATGGCTATCACTGCTGTGGCAGGGGATTCCTTACTTCCCGCGGGGAGTCCCCTTGTATCAGCCCACCCTAGGCTTATACTCGAGTATATACGGTATATATAATGGGGGAGGCTGTGTCTCAGCAGTATTATATATGATGGGGGGGGGGGGGGGGGGGGCTGTATCAGCGGTATTATAGATGATGAGGGCAATGTGTCGCTGGTTTTATAGATGATGGGGACTGTGTGTTGGCGGTATTATGGTATATATGATGTGGGGGACTGTATGCTGGCGGTATTATATATGATGGCGGGGGGGGACTGTATGCTGGCGGTATTATGGTATGTATAATGGGGGGGGGCATGTGTCAGTGGTATTATAGTATATATGATGGGGGGGACTGTATGCTGGCGGTATTATATATGATGGCGGGGGGGACTGTATGCTGGCGGTATTATGGTATGTATAATGGGGGGGGGGCATGTGTCAGTGGTATTATATATGATGGGGGTGGGGGATGAGTGGCTGTATGCCGGCGGTATTATACATCATGGGGGGGGGGGGGAAGGGGCTGTATAACGAGGTATTATATATGATGGGGGGGGGGGACTGTATGCTGGTGGTATTATATATGATGGGGGGGGACTGTATGCTGGTGGTATATATGATGGGGGGGACTGTATGCTGGCGGTATTATATATGATGGGGGGGGACTGTATGCTGGCGGTATTATATATGATGGGGGGACTGTATGCTGGCGGTATTATATATGATGGGGGGGACTGTATGCTGGCGGTATTATATATGATGGGGGGGACTGTATGCTGGCGGTATTATATATGATGGGGGGGACTGTATGCTGGCGGTATTATATATGATGGGGGGGACTGTATGCTGGCGGTATTATATATGATGGGGGGGACTGTATGCTGGCGGTATTATATATGATGGGGGGGACTGTATGCTGGCGGTATTATATATGATGGGGGGGGACTGTATGCTGGCGGTATTATATATGATGGGGGGGGACAGTATGCTGGCGGTATTATATATGATGGGGGGGGGACAGTATGCTGGCGGTATTATATATGATGGGGGGGGGACTGTATGCTGGCGGTATTATATATGATGGGGGGGGACTGTATGCTGGCGGTATTATATATGATGGGGGGGGACTGTATGCTGGCGGTATTATATATGATGGGGGGGGACTGTATGCTGGCGGTATTATATATGATGGGGGGGGGACTGTATGCTGGCGGTATTATATATGATGGGGGGGACTGTATGCTGGCGGTATTATATATGATGGGGGGGGGACTGTATGCTGGCGGTATTATATATGATGGGGGGGGGACTGTATGCTGGCGGTATTATATATGATTGGGGGGGGACTGTATGCTGGCGGTATTATATATGATGGGGGGGGACTGTATCCTGGGGTATTATATATGATGGGGGGGGGGACCGTATCCTCGGGAATTATATATGATGGGGGGGGGGGACCGTATCCTCGGGAATTATATATGATGGGGGGGGGGGGGGGACCGTGTCCTGGGGTATTTTATATGATGGGGGGGGGGGGGAGTGTCCTGGGGTATTATTATGATAGGGGGGACTGTATCCTGGGGTATTATATATGATGCGAGCTGTATGCCAGGGGTATTGTATATGATGGGGGGGGGGGGGGCTGTATGCCAGGGGTATTGTATATGATGGAGGGCTGTATGCCAGCGGTATTATATATGATGGGGGGGGCTGTATGCCAGCGGTATTATATATGATGGGGGGTTGTATGCCGGTGGTACTATATATGATGATGGGGGGGGGGGCTGTATGCCGGCGGTATTATATATGATGATGGGGGGGCTGTATGCCGGCGGTATTATATATGATGATGGGGGGGCTGTATGCCGGCGGTATTATATATGATGATGGGGGGGGCTGTATGCCGGCGGTATTATATATGATGATGGGGGGGCTGTATGCCGGCGGTATTATATATGATGATGATGGGGGGGGGCTGTATGCCGGCGGTATTATATATGATGATGATGATGGGGGGGGGCTGTATGCCGGCGGTATTATATATGATGATGGGGGGGGGGGGCTGTATGCCGGCGGTATTATATATGATGATGGGGGGGGGGGGGGGGGCTGTATGCCGGCGGTATTATATATGATGATGGGGGGGGGGGGCTGTATGCCGGCGGTATTATATATGATGATGGGGGGGGGGCTGTACGCCGGCGGTATTATATATGATGATGGGGGGGGGGGGGCTGTATGCCTGCGGTATTATATATGATGGGGGGGGGGCATTATGCCGGCGGTATTATATATGATGAGGGGGGGCTGTATGCTGGGGGTATTGTATATGATGATGGCGGAGCTGTATGCCGGCGGTATTATATTTGATGATGGGGGGGGGGGGGCTGTATGCCGGCGGTATTATATATGATGATGGGGGGCTGTATGCTGGGGGTATTATATATGATGATGGGGGGGCTGTATGCCGGCGGTATTATTTATGATGGGGGGGCTGTATGCTGGCGGTATTATATATGAGGAGGGGGCTGTATGCCGGCGGTATTATATATGATGATGGGGGGTTGTATGCCGGCGGTATTACATATGCTGGGGGGCTGTATATCGGGGTAGTAGTCTCTCGGTTACAGGACGGCTGTCCTCATCCAGCCCCGCTGCCCTCCGGCCCCCCGTCCTCGGGTACACGCCGTTCTCCTCTTGGCTCTCTCCTGCTGTTGTATTTGGCCGGTGGTCAGGATATCGCTAATTACTGTTTGGCGAGGATCGTCTGTACGGCGTTGGGTGTCCGTCCGTGAAGTGCTGAGGAATGTTAATTACTGACAGGTAAGTACACAGTGATCACATCCAAGGTCTGATGAGCAAACAAGAGCCGGCGGATTCCTGCTCCGAGGTACGCGGCGCTCTGCGGGGGGGTCTGTACCGTCCGAGGGGACGGGAGGTGAAGGAGCTCTACACCCTCTTACAGCCTGCCCAGTTCCACTTGTTTTTAGTCTCTGCTTCTTGTCAGTGAATAGAAGCATTATTATTTAATCCTACAGGCTGCAAATCTACCGTGACCTTGTGCTGGGCAA